>NC_073693.1:259426010-259488510 GCF_029784155.1 Uranotaenia lowii
AAAGATACTTAGCTTCGGTTGCATTTAAAACATTCAAATATCATTTCGACGTTCACAGCAATCCTAAAGTCCGACGAATATCATCCAAATTTTAGTATGGTGCCGTTGTTTTGTTGTTTCTGCTTTCATCTCTCTTTCTCATCTGTCATCGGATGCAATCCAACGCGTTACGTTCCATTTTCCATCTCCATCTCGTAACGCATCACGTATGAATCATAAAGTAGAAAAAATAAATTCAACTTGGCAGCACGACTTGCTCAAGCTAAGGAACGTGAGAGAAACGAAACAAGGTACGAAACTTTTGAAATCAGCACTAGCACATATTTCGGCACTTATTCAAAGTAGAAATCAAAATCTCCATTCGGCTTCAGTAAAGGGACCCTTCATTAATAGAATGGGCTACAGTATCACTATTTAAAACTTGGCTTAGGACAAAAAAAAATGAATTTCAATTCCGACCAAAAAAAGAACCACTTTTCTCTGACAGAGTTGCCAAACTTCTCCCTGCTCGAGGAACTCTCCAGTTATACTGAAATTTGTAAGGGAGACCTATTCTCCCACTTTTCATCCACCTGTTTGAAGAAGCGAGGAATACCAAATATTCATAGAAGCATTTCTCGTACCCAAATATCGTTCCATGCCAAATTTGGTTTCATTTGCTGTTGTAGTTCTTGAGCTTTGCAGATAAAACTTTGCAGTAACTCCCCTCCCTTTTTCCTTTCACCCCGCTGGAAGAAGGAAGGGTCTCAAGCAATCATTAGAACATGTCACGTTCCCAAAAACCCGCCCATGCCGAATTTGGTTCCATTTGCTTTATTAGTTTTTGAGTTCTGTAAAAAAATATGAAAGAGGCCCCCTCCCCTTTTCTGCTGGAAAGGTTTAGGGGTCTAAAATAATCACTGAAATATTTTTCGTATCCAAACACTTTCCCGTGCCAAATTTTGTTCCAATATCTTGATTAGTTTTCAAATTATATGAAAAATTGTAAGGTAGCCCCCCTCTCTCCTTCCTATCAGCCCCCTGAAAGGAGGGAGGGGTACCTAATATTCAAAAAAATATTCCTCGTTCTCAAATACCATCCCAAATTTGATACCACTTGCTTTATGGGTTCTCGAGTTATGCAAAAAAATGTCTTTTGTTTGGGAGGCCCCTCCCTCCCTTCATGAGAAAGGAAGGGGTCTCAAACCATAATAGGAACCTTCCCCTGACTCCAATACCCCACCTGGCAAGTTTCACGCAAATCGGTTCAGTAGTATCCGAGTCTATAAGGAACAGACAGACAGACAAACAGACAGAAATTCATTTTTATATATATAGAAAATGGAGATTTAGGAAATTGTTCTATTTCTTCATAGAAAGGGTCTTTTTTTCAATTAAATATTTTTTTTCTATATTTTAAATACCATCATTAATAGAAAAGCAAGTTTATTGAGGAATTTTGGTACTCTGCAGCAATTTTTAACTTCCTATTTATGGATTGGAAACATTCAGTATCCTTACTCAGAATTTTTATTGAAATTTTCAAGTTCAGAACTTATTTTTAAATTCAAATTCAAAAGTTGTAGAGAGTTGCTAAACATTATTTCTACCTGCCTAAAAGTACAGATAAAAATTTCCATGATGACAGGATTCAGTATAAAAATAAAAGTAAATAAATTAATTTGGGAAAATTGAGATTGAACCTCAAAATTTTAAAAACAGTTTAGAGTTTTTATTTTATTATTTTCATTTAATTTTTTTTATTTGATAGTTCAGAATCCAAGTTGAACTTGAAGTAAACGTTCAGCCTTCAAAGCTGTTTGCAAAATATCCTTTTAGGGGAAATTTTTCCAGTAGCTTGTTGTCGTTTCTATGGCCGCAAATAGTGACCCCTGTGCTTATAAATTTTGTAAAAAATTGTCAAAAAAATTTATTCTTTTAAAAAGTTTTTGTTGGACAAAAGTTGTTTTCTATAATCTGTGAATTTTTTGTCGGAGAAAATTAAGTTTTAGAAGGTTTATTTTTAAACCACAACCAAAAGTTTCCAAAATGTTATGGAATTCATTTGTAAATGCAATATCCAAATGAACGAGGTAAAATGATCCCAATGGGTTACCCAGCAAACATTTAAGAAGGCATATCGCAGGAACAACAGAATCATTCAAACAAGTATACCAGATAAAAAGATTGTATTAAAACTTACCAAAATAGTATATAGCTACAAAAGTGGATGCGATATACCTACAATGACAAGATTTCAACGATTCGATTTACCCACAAAAAAAACAAAATAATCGATTTCAGATAATTTGAATAAAACGAAAAAAAAAGCTTCCACGACCGAGAACTCCTGTCCTCCGAGTTCGCTCTTCGGTATCTTACCACGATGCCAAATCACCAGTTGATTTGAACCACGCTATAGCTCTGTATATGAGATTTTTTTTACGAACCGGTCAAAGTAAGGGAGAGTCCGGATAGAGTATCAAGGACCACCCATTTATCGTAAATCAGTTCACTGAAATCGTAGATGTCGAATGAGCATATTCTACGACAGACATATTTACGAATTGACTAAACTGCTATACGATTCAAATTTTATTGGCGAAGCTTGTCGTAAATGAATGATAGAATATCACTCAATACCAACTTGTTTACGATGGTTATTGAAAATGTCTTAATATTCGATTTGGATTATCATTTCTATTACGATTTCATGTTAGCTGGGTAAACTCCTATCAAAAAAGAACAAAAATCCAAATGAAGATCATATTCTTTTCAAATAAACCATATACAATAACTTGGTTGGAATTCAATAACCACATATGTTTACGTTTCAAGTCATAGATGGCAGTGCTATCTTGCAGTTAGATCTTAACTATCAAACAATTCATGCCAAAAGTTAAATTAATGTCAAAATGGGTACTGGAGTGCATCAAAGGCAATTATCAAAATATTGAACCAAAGGTTACAGCTTAAAAAATCAGTATTTTTCGATGGGCACGGTCCAAATTAATGGTGGAAGTATTGTATAGAATTTTTTTACAATTTTTGGTCAATTTCTAACATCAAGGTACCCGAAAATGACTTTGCAATTGAAAAAAAAGGATATTTTTTACTACGATTAGGTCAATCTGATCACCCTTTTCCTCCAAACACAAAAAAAAACTCAAGGTGGTATGATTATGACTCTTATTTTATAATTCCGTATTAAAATATTATCAATATTAACATATTTTTTTTAAACCTTGGATTACTGTGGATTCAATTTACTTTTTTTATTTTCAATACTGTTAAGGGTGATACGGTCGAAATTTGGTCAAGCGAAAACGCGTGCAAATTGGTGAGATCGATTATTTAAAAAATCAAATTAAATATCTTTTTCAAGTTTAATTAGTATAAAATTCAGGAAAAATATTCAGTTAGGCTTCCGCTTTTCCAAATCCGAATTGCCGGACCTTACGCTTAACCCCTGCCATCAAATTTTGTACAGCCACCTTGTCCACTTTCTTTGCCGCAGAAAGCCAGTTTGCCTCGAACTGCTGCTCGTCCTTAGCAGTTTTTTTGGTCTTCTTTAGGTTCCGCTTGACAATAGACCAGTATTTCTCAATTGGGTGGAGCTCTGTCGAGTTGGGAGGGTTCTTGTCCTTGGGAACCACCTGCACGTTGTTGGCGGCGTACCACTCCATAGCCTTTTTACCGTAATGGCAAGATGCCAAATCCGGCCAGAACAGTACGGAACAACCGTGTTTCTTCAGGGAAGGCAGCAGACGTTTATTCAAACACTCTTTCACTTAAATTTCTTGGTTGACAGTCCCGGAAGCTATGAAAATGATGCTTATCAAGCCACAGGTACAGATGGCTTGCCAAACCAGATAATTCTTCGCAAACTTTAACAGTTTTATGTGCTTGAAAATATCTGCTACCTTTCCTCTTCCTTTTGCCGTATAAAACTCCTGTCCCGGAAGCTGCTTATAGTCAGCTTTGACGTAGGTTTCGTCGTCCATTACCACGCAGTCAAACTTCGTCAGCATCGTCGTGTACAGCCTCCGGGATCGCGAGGGCCGTCGTATTTTGTTTATCATCGCGATTTGGAGTCACTACCTTCTTGTAAGTCGATAGTCCGGCTGGTTTTTTGGCTCGATGCACGGTTATTTGCGGCATCTCGGAGAGAGAGGTTAGGGTTTCGCTTGAAGCTACCGGCAACTCTCATTGTCGTCTCAGCGGCTTCCGGTTTTCGATTTCCCCCCGATCCAGACTTTCTGGCTGTCGACAAACGTTCCCCAAACACTTTAATAACATTTGTAACGGTTGATTTGGCAACTTTTAGCGGTTTTGCCAGCTTTGCGTGCGAGTAGCTCGGAGCAAAGTTTTGATACGCTGCTTTTCTTCCTTGGACTGCATTTTGACCAGAAATAGAACCATTGTATAAAACTCGAAAAAAACAGCATTTACCTACCAAAGTGGAGGCAATACACATAAGTACATATTTTTAGCTTTTGGCTTAAGCGATAAGAATTATACAAATCGGACGATATTCAACACCTTATTCGTACATCCTGAAAGTATGCGAGAGAACGCAAGTTTCGCTCTCAATGCATACGAATCGCTGCCAGCGATAATATTTGCTCCTTCTCTCATTTGTCAATTTTTCCGGTTGTTTTCTCACTTGAATCCCGCGCGAGAGAACAAATTTGCAAACATGGCGGACTTTTTATCATATCTGATTTATACCAACTGTATCAAGTTAATTTTAAAAGGTCGCGCTATCTAGTATTTAAAAATAATAAAATGATCTGATTGATTAGTAGTTACTCGAATTGGTAAATCGAAAAAAATGTCAGATCTTTTCAAAAGTAGCAAAAATTTGAACATTACTTTGTACATGCAATGAAACTCAAAAAATGGCAAGGAGAAGAAAGAATTGAAGAATTTTCAAAATGGTATTAATCACGAAAAATAGTTTGAGAAGTTTTTGTCGGCATATTATGAAAAATACATTCAATTCATAAAAATTGTTTTTTTTTCAACCATAAAAGCCTTTTGATAATTCTTTGATTAAACAGGGATCACTGTTAGGGAAAAAAGCTAGTTTGGTAGGGATGAATTGTGGATGGTAATAATTTTCGTTCAATAGTTAACTCAATATATATTTATTTAACGTTTATCGAATGCCTCGTAGAAGTAGGAGTTTTTTTTTTTTTTTTTTTTAAATATGTCTTTATTTGTATCAAATCATCATTACACTTATATTACATTATTGCATTAAACTAGGTGTTCAGCTCAATAATGAACTGTTCATAGCCCTATAAGTAACTAGATTATAAAAATTTATTTATAAGATTTAAATTTGCTGAGCGCAATCAAGTTTTTAATGTAGGAGAACATCCTGTAATAGCAAAAATATTTTATACTTAAAACTAAACACTATCTTAAAATTAAACTAAACATAAAGAGAACGAATCTCTGCGATGGAAGACTGCATCGATTTGCCTCTGAAGTTGGAGATGATTTTGTTGGCCATCTCTTCGATCGATTCAATGCCCGCAATCCGATGAAGATCTTCGGTGCTGTGCCAAGGTGGAAGCCGCAAAATCATTTTCAGAACTTTGTTCTGAATCCTCTGGATGGCTTTCTTCCTCGTCGCGCAGCAGCTAGACCAAATCGGAACTGCATACATGATCGCTGGTCGGAAAACTTGTTTGTAGATGAGCATCTTATTTCGCAGACACAACCGGGATTTCCTGTTGATGAGAGAATAAAGAGATTTAGTGTATTTATTACATTTAGATTGAATATCTTCAATGTGATTTTTAAAAGTAAGATTCCGATCAAGTGTAAGTCCCAAGTACTTCACGTGATCAGACCATTCTAATGAAACCCCATTAAAAGTTATGGAATGATTTTCATTAGGTTTTAAAAAATTTGCTCTTGGCTTATGGGGAAATAAAATAAGTTGAGTTTTTGAAGCGTTAGGAGAAATTTTCCACATTTTCAAGTAATTCAAAAAAGAATTTAAATTTTGTTGCAATCTACTGCGTACCACCCGTAAATTTCGACCTTTGGCTGAAAGCAAAGTGTCATCAGCAAATAATCTTCTACCTTTTCCTTCTGGTACATCAGGAAGATCAGAAGTAAAAATATTATATAAAATTGGCCCAAGTATACTACCCTGAGGGACACCAGCTCTAATGGGTGTCCTTTCAGAGCATGAATTTTGATAGCTTACTTGTAAGGTTCGGCTAGTCAAATAATTTTGAATAATTTTGGTGAGATATACAGGAAAATCAAATCGAGCTAATTTAGCTACTAAACCTTTGTGCCAAACACTGTCAAAAGCTTTTTCAATATCAAGAAGAGCAACACCAGTTGAATAACCTTCAGATTTGCTAGCGTTAATCATATTAGTTACACTCAAAAGTTGATGTGTAGTAGAATGTCCATGACGAAAACCAAATTGTTCATCAGGGAAAATAGAATTCTGATTAATGTGAATCATCATTCTATTCAAAATAACTCTCTCAAATAGTTTACTTAAAGAAGAAAGCAAACTAATTGGTCGATAACTTGAAGGCTCTGAAGCACTTTTTCCAGGTTTCAAAATTGGAGTTATTTTGGCATTTTTCCATTTATTGGGAAAATAAGCCAAATGAAAACATTTGTTGAAGATTTTAACTAAAAAATTTAAAGTACTTTCAGGCAACTTTTTAATAAGAATATAGAAAATCCCATCTTCCCCCGGAGCTTTCATATTTTTAAATTTTTTGAAAATCAATTTAAGTTCATCAATGTTTGTCTCACAAGAACTTTCAAACACATTTTGCTTTGAAAGAATATCATCAAATTCTAGGGAAATTTGAGCGTCAATAGGACTAACAACGTTTAAATTAAAATCATGAGCAGACTCAAATTGTTGGGCTAATTTTTGAGCTTTTTCTGAATTAGTTAAAAGAAGTTTATCCCCATCTTTCAAAGTAGGAATTGGCTTCTGGGGCTTTTTCAGAATTTTTGTTAATTTCCAAAATGGCTTTGAGTAGGGTTTTATGTCCTCTACTGCTTTAGCAAAATTTTCATTACGAATGAAATTTAAACGACGTTTGATCTCTTTTTGAAGGTCGCAATAAATTAATTTCAAATAAGGATCCCTAGTACGTTGATATTGGCGTCGACGAATGTTTTTCAGTCGTATCAAAAACTGAAGATCATCATCAATTAAAGGTTGATTAAATTTATGTTTAACTTTAGGTATTGAAGCGGCTCTAGCATTGACTATTGAAGTTGTCAAATTTTCTACAGCCAAATCAATATCTTCTATTGAATTCAATGGAACGTTTACATCTAAATTACGTTCAATAAAATTCATATATCGCTCCCAGTTAGCCTTTTGAAAATTAAAAGTTGATTTTAAAGGGTTTTCAATGGGACTTTGGGATAAAGAAAATGTTACTGGAAGGTGGTCTGAATCGAGGTCCGCATGAGTAACTAATTGACTACAATGCTCGCCTAAATCCGTTAGAACCAAATCAATTGTGGAGGGATTTCTAATTGAAGAAAAACAAGTATGCCCATTTGGATATTCAACAGTATAATAACCTGCAGAGCAGTCATTAAACAAAATATTCCCATTTGAATTTGATGAAATATTATTCCAAGATCGGTGTTTTGCATTAAAGTCACCAATAATAAAAAATTTAGATTTATTTCTGGTAAGTTTTTGTAAATCTCCCTTCAAAAAATTTTTCTGTTCACCGCTACATTGGAAAGGCAAATATGCGGCAACAATTATAATTTTCCCCATAGAAGTTTCTAATTCAATTCCAATTGTTTCTAAGACTTTTGTATTGAAAGAAGGAAGAAGTCTAAATTTGAGACGACTATTGATGACAATAGCTACACCCCCACCTTGCCGATCAAGTCGATCATTTCGTAAAATTTTAAAGAAAGCATTGCTTTTCAAGTTATTGTCTGGCTTTAAAAAAGTTTCAGTGATGGCAGCAATATGTATGTTTTGAGTTTTCAAAAATAAAAAGAATTCATCTTGGTTAGCCAGCAAAGATCTAGCATTCCAATTCATAATGTTTAAACATCTATTTGGATCCATGAGGGAATCGTAAAGTCATAATAATTTTGTTAGCATAATTAAAAGAAGTTTGGAAAGCTTCAAACATTGAATTTGCTTTCAACATAAGTTGCATCATTTCCATTAAATTTTGATGCAAAAATTTTAATTTTTCCTCAGTAATCTCACCCAAATCAACAAAATTGTTAGGATCAGAAAATGAAGGAGAAGAACAAGTATTTGAATTTCGGGGATTTTCCCAAGCCTTCGCATGAACGTTGAGACTTGGTTTTTTCCCATTTTTATTAGTTAAACCTGAAGAGGGAATCCCATTTTCAACCACCTCTGAGAACGATAAACAACGAGTCTGGGGCGCAGATTCAGCACAGGTAACATTAAAATCACTTCGGGTATTACCCAGCCGTGATTCCAATGTCGACCGAGGCTGACCGCGAACAGGCAGGTTGTTTGCCGGCCCGACGTGTGAAGACGAAAAAGAGGAAGGAGGAGAAGAAACTTTTCTGGAAACTTTGGGATTTTTCCTAGAAGCAATAATTTTTGCCCTGATGGGACAATCTAGCGAATTCGAGGAGTGATTACCTGCGCAATTCGCACACTTAAAAAATTCTGTTTTTGGCTTATCACCACCAAAAAGGCATTTAGATTTTTCATGATCGAATGAGCCGCAAAACATGCATCTGGCATTCATTCTACAATTTTTAGTGCCATGACAAAAAGCTTGACAACGACGACATTGCGTAATGTTTTGTAAAAAATTGGTAGAAGATTTACGAAAAGGTTCGAATTTGACTCGACAATGAAACATAAGACGAGCCTTTTCAAGAATTTGCAGATTATTAACCTGATCCTTTTTAAAATGGATCAAATAAAGTTCAGGAGCAAAACCAACACTACTGGTATTATTCGTGTTGGTTCTTTTCCTCATTTGAATTACTTGAATTGGAGAAAAACCTAACAAAGAATTTAATTCATTTGTGATCTCATCCGGTGTCTGATCGCCGGTGAGACCACGAAGTACAACTTTAAAAGGACGATCACCTCTAGTGTCGTACGTAAAAAATTGGTGTTTTTTATTATTCAAATAATTTAAAACCTTTTGAAAATCATTAAAAGATTCCGCCAATATACGAGCAGTTCCCCTTCGACCGATCTGAAAAGAAATCTTCACATCCTTGACGGAAGTGACGATTTCTTTTCGAAAGGCATTGAAGTCAGGAATCGTGACCGTTATTGGTGGAATCTTTTCGTTTTTAAGAGTATAAGAAGAAGAAGAAGGTTTCTTAGTACTCTTATCAGAATTAAATATGAATATTTCCTCATCACCGATGTTATGAAGGACATCGAATGAATTGGAAATTTCAACTTTTTTGGCAGATGGCCCTGGATTAGGTTCAGCAATCCGTTTTCTTCCGGCCCTTGAGCCGGCCGATGACTTCCCCATGCTGGAAAGAAAAGAGAAAATATGAATAAAAGAAAATGAAAATAATTTTAGCACTGAAAAGTGCTGATTGAAATACAGGTAAGGAAAAAATAAATAATGTAAAATGTTCCTGCAGGTACACAGCAACGATACGATGCTCCGGCGTACGTGTTGACGGCTCAACGGTACAGATGGAAGTGTGAAGTAGGAGTTTCCTTATGAAATGTCTAGGAGCATAGAAGGTGTAGAAAAATACGATCGCACCATTGACCAAAATGGATCCTGATCATTACCTTTTTCTAACTAACACACCCCCTTCCTTTGATACTTGAATATAGATTCGCAGACGTACAGACGGTTTCCATAGTTGGTGATACTTACTTATTTCTGGTTCTGACTATTTCAAAATTATTATTGGAGTACGCAGGAGCATGAAGTTGCTAGTTGAACCTGAAGAGCATCAAACTAACATTCCTTCCTTTTCCCCATTGACTACTAGGACGTGGCCGGCGCCGTTGTTAATCATTTCAAAAACGGAGAGCATGAGTTTTGTACATTGAGAATAAACTGCTAATCCCAAGCACCATTCTTTTGAACTTTGTGCAAAATTGATGGCCTCGATTAATCACGAAGTAGCAACCATTGGCGACGTGGAACTTGTTCTGCTTAGCTACACCAGCGATCATGGAATTCGAATTGATAAAAAATAACAAAAAAATCATCTTTTCTTTTGAAGTACTTAATCAAGCAGCATTTCCATCTCCTGAAACAATTAAATAGCATTTCGAGTTCAATGATTTAAGGTGGATATGAGTAGTCAAACAAGCTAAGCTAAGCTATCCGATTTATACCAACTTTAAGTAACCATTTTTACGATCATTTACTCATCTGGTAGGAATTGCGATTCGCATTAACATTGTTAACAATTTGAGCTATCATTTCTAATGCGATTTTATGTTTGCTGGGTGGCTTGTTTCTTTTGAAACGGGGAAGTTTCTAAAATGTATTTTTTTATGTTTGTGTATAACATAATCTTAACTCAAAATAATGATTAATTAATTACCATGTAATTCCCATCAACTTCAAGGTGAACAAATAGACGAACCCTCGCTTCAAACATTATAATCGATAACGATGCCAAAAAGGATAATCATCAACAACCATCCCATCGAGAACAGAATATTTCCTCCCCAGGGGCCAATAGAGAAGAGACTGCCCCCAAAATGGAAAAGTCCAACCTAGGAAACGCCCTCTCTCTGTCTGTTTCTCGTGTTGTCGTCGTGGGTTTGGCAACGAGCTGTTGATATAACCTGACGAGCTGGCTGGCTACATAAGTGCTAATTAATGCCGTTTCAATGTTAAACAGAAACCGACCAGAAAATAACATTTCTTGCAAACACCAACAAAACATTGAGCACGAATAACAGAAGCAACAGAAGCAGAAGCAAAAGCAGCAGCAACAATAGGAATAACAAAACCAACCGAATAAAACAACAACCCAAGCAGATGCACCAAACCTAGCCACATGTATAGAGGAGCTACGTAGTCAGTGATGATCGATGTAACCTATTATGATAATATGATAAGCATGGGAAACGAAATGGAAATCGCTTAGCGGAAACTTTAGCGTTCCTAAATCATTCATTGGTGTGCATTTTCTGTCTGTAGGTTAGTAGGGTGTTTTCGTGGCTGGCTGGCTGGCTGGTCAAATGGCCGCATTTAGGTTATCAGTTTTGTTTGCCGACTGAGAGTCAAGGTCGAGGCAAATTTCATAGAAATTTAGCGCCCCGGTGTTGAAGGAAGTTTCTCGGTTTCCTGAAAATCGATACAAATTGAGGAGATTTGAAAATGGGTTCTGTTGCTTTATTAATTTTTAATTTAAATTTTAACCGTGTTTTAATTCAAATTGCAAATTGATTCATAAAACGGAATCATGTCTTTACAAACGAAATGTATTGAACATATTCTATATATTTTAATTGCGTTCTATTCCGAGAATGAGAACATTAAATTCCATGAGTACCAACATCAAAAACTCCTAAATAATGATAGTTGATTCTTGAAAAACTTCCATTCGCAGACCATTTATCTTGTTGGTAGTGCAACCAGGAATTGAATAACCCAAGTTTGTGTTGAAAATTTACAACACAATAAGCATTATACTTTCAGTTTTGCATAGTAAAACTGAACCCTCGTTGCAACATATAATGCAACATATATTAATAAAATATGTGTTCATTACTTCTGTCTGTTTTGTGATCTTCAAGCATGTGACTGCTCCGTTTAGAGTGAAAATTTTACTTTTTTTTTTCTCAAATTTTTGTCAAACACTGTTGTTCAAAAGTATTTCCTAATGAGGACATGTAACTTTTCAAATTAATATTCAAATGCTGATTATGCCAAGGAAGACATCAATGTTTTTTTTTGTTAGGGTAAAAAAAAAGATATTTTCTCAACTGGTTCTTATAGCAGTTACAACAATAAATATTTCCGATAAGCTAATGAACCTTTACTAATTAATAAGAGGAGTTGAATTTATTTTCTTTAAAATAATTTGAAAAGTCTATAATAGGTCATTTTGTACAGAGAAGCATTTACTAACATTTTAACACGCAAAATTAGGATATCCAGTTTGTTATCGACTAAGTCTCCTACAACATTTGCGATTATTTTGTTAGTTCAATTTGACATACACGTGGAAAGTTCTGACTGAGACAAATTAAGTCTAAACTAGTTTTACCATTGGGTAAGAATCGATTAGCTATAGTTATAAGTTATGAATAAACCGTTTTAAAATGTTTATATATAATGAATATTGAAGTTGACCGTTCATATCCAAGGATAAATTTGAGTTTTTAACAATGCAAATGCATACAAGCATGATTGAAAGAGATCAAATTTAACATATATGACGAACAGTTTAAATAGTTTTAACTTTCTATAAATGAACATATCCATAACAATTAGTCAGTTTTGGTTCAGTATTGGATCTTAATTGCAACATGGAATGAAGATTTCTATAAGGTTGGTAAATTTAGGAAAAGCCAACAAACGTTTGGATTGGGAAATTGATTTTTTTTTTCATTTATTGAATATTGATGCATTTTCTTTGATTGCTGTCATCATATCCTCGAAAGATGCACGCTTAGAGTTAAGAAATTAAAAGGAAACTCTTCGATGAAACATCAAGTTTCATTGAGATCCTGTTAGTGTTTGTGTTCGTTTTTCGTTAAAAAAAATCTAGATCGCAACACATTCAGAGCAAACGAAGTCACAGTAAAACAGCTGATCCATTCCAAGTGCCCCTCAATTGGAGAACCGATTTTTATTTTTTCATTATTCTTGAGCTTCATTTTCCACCTAAAGATATTCAGTTGCCTTTTTCTAGAATTGAGTATGTTGTCGTTGAAATTTAAAAATTATATTACGAAAATAGCTTGATTTTAACAATTATTTATTATTTGAACCATAATTTCGTCAAAAATCTAGCTATAGATGAAAAAACTATTGCAAAATGATTATCATGCCTAGGCATGATATTAGTTTAAGAATAGTCACAGCAAGTTCACGCTCTAGAATCGGTGATAAAGGAATCTATTTTCAAGCGTTGTGACGTAACGAAAATTCTCCTGTTTTTCAGTTCAAGATTTCTGTAAACGTCACATATTGCTGAAAATTTTAGATCTCTTCAAACTTTTTGAGAGGAATTCAATGTATTTCTCAAAATGAAAATCGGATCAAAAGGTTGTCAGTAAAGAATGCGTTGTGACGTCACGAAAGTGATTTACTTTATTTAGGAAAAATTCATGATTTCTCACTTCAACACGATTAAAGTATTTCTTCAATACAAGTTAAACATAACAATGCGCTTCAATAAATGAATTCAATTAAGTTTTCAACAAAATTTAGAAACCTGACGTTTTCGCAAAAACGCAGTTATTTTAAAACGTCTTTAATGAAAAAAAAAATTAAAACTACACTTGTTCAACACTTGGTTTGAGAGTAAACAAACTATCATAAACATGAATGCTGGTTGAAAGATCAAGTTCTTCAATTTAAGAATGAAAAAATAGGTCATAATAGCATCTATTACTTGTTGGCAATAATAAGTACCCATGGAATGACTGCAATGAGATTCAAAAAAAAATTATATCGCGGTAAATTTTATGAATATGTTTTCTTTCAAAAAAAATCATAACACTTTTATGCAAAATGAATTTCTAATAAAATTATTCTAAAAAAACTTTCCTTATTGAAATTTCCATCTCAAAGAATGTAACTAGGAAATACGTATTGAATCCCGTGTTCATATGAGATCCCACTGAAGAGACTTTTAACTAAATTACAAAATTAATAAAATTAAAATATGTAGGCACTGAATAAAAAACAGATTTTCCAAAAAAATTTAAGTCTTTACAAACCGATTAATTTTGAGTATTTTAAAGCTTCAATCCTGTCCATATTTCATCAGAAGAACGCATTTCTATTGAAGTTATCATAAAACAGTCATTAAGCTTCAAAAAAGGGTATATAAGCGTCGAATAACGAACATTCATGTAGTTTTTGTAATTGACCCTCCAGAAGCTAAATTTTGAAAATCAAAATCTTTTTTTTTACCATAATCCTTCTCGAAATGGGACTTTGGGATAAACTTTTTGTCATAATGATTGCTTTATGAATGACTATAATGAAATGAAATAAGCTGATAGATAGGGATTTCAGAAATTGGTGCAAAATTAGGTTTTCATGTTCCTCCCATACAAAATTTTTCATAGTTCTATACAAATTTTAGGCTCATAGCGCCATCTTTATTCGTGGTCCAATCCCCTCAAATTAAGAATTGGACTATGTGCTAGGCCAAGAATCTATTAAAGCTTGCAACTGCGACTGATTTGGGCACTTTCATCTCCATGAATTGACTTTAAACAGATTTCAGGCTTTTGAAATTATCATATTATATTCCTTTCCTTTGCAATTAAGTATTTAGAAGATTCCAAAAAAGCTTTGACGAATACATTTTTCCTATTGTATGAGTTTTTTTTTCTAAATACTATTTACATGATCGCACTTATAAATTTCGATTAAAATAAAAATAAAAATAATCTACATATATGGGCCTTTTAGATTCAATGCCCTTAATTTTTTGTAAGAAATGGATCAATTTCATTACCAAATCACATTATTCGTTGAGTTTCTAAGCATTTTTAGTGAACTCAGCATTAATTTTAGGATTATACTTTGATTTAGATCATGTACCTGACCATAAAATTTCGTGACGTAACAACGCGCTGCAAAACCGTATTATAAAAAATTGCGGGTTGTGACGTCTTGAAACTGATTCGCTCTTAAATTAATCTTTATTAATTAAAAAAAAAACAACAAAAACAGCAATTTGTTGGTTGTAATGAATCGATACTTTTCTGAAATTTTCATAAAATTGGATCGAAGATCAGAAAAATACGGTCATGTCAAAAACAGAAAAAGTGAAAAAAGTGGCGAGTGGTGACGACACAATTTCTTTTGCTTATATTCTAATAACTATAAAAATCCAATCAATAAAAAAAACTTTTGATTTCAAATTGTAGCGAATTGAATTATGAACTAAGTGGTATAATTAATCCAATGTACAATATGAACTGTCAAATTTACATTTAATAAACCAATAAATTGTTTTTCAAATAGTTTTTTTTTTGCTTTTTGATAATTTTTTAAGCTTTTTCAATTCAAAATAAGGTAAAAAGCTTTTAAAAAAATATTATAGCTGAGATTTGAAATAATGGCAACTTTTTATCAAAAACAGCCCTGAATGTTTTCATTTAAAAAAATTGTTGATCCTTATTTTCGATTCGAAAGAAAGAAAAATGTAGATTTCAGAATAAGAAATTAATTTCTAAAACATGAAAATTTTTACTAAGCTTTTTTTTGCATAAAAAGCCATTAAAATTTATCTCAAAGCTTAAGACAAAGATGCAAAAAAGTGAGAGATTGGAGCGATTCAATTATGGGCAAAACACCCGTACATTCTTTAACTTTTCATTTTTATTTTTAACTAGCTAATCCGTTGCGCTTTGCTACGCTTTTCAAAAATTAGTAAAATTTACGAAATAAAAAGATTTATTTGTAGGGTAGAGTGGGGTATCGTGGGCCATGGGGAAACGTGGGCCACTTTTAATATCTCAGATGTGTGTTGAGATAAAAATCTCTATCCAACTGTCATCGTCTTCGCTTTGCGTGAGCATATATTTCTATATGTTGTTGACTAAAATACGTATCATATGTATATTTTATTTATCAAGCTAAAAAAGTTGAAAAAATTTACTTACATAATTTAAAAAAACATCCGCTAATTTCATCGATGGGGAACCTAAAGTGCATAACAAAAATATGCTCATACGCTTATGATCTTAGTTTTGTCATGTTCTTTCACGTGGAAAAGGAATTTTTTATGAAACATCAAGAAGTCACACAAACGCAACCAATTTGCAAATCCTAGCTTGTGGGGAATCGCAGGTCACACATTTTGAACCACCTATATTTTTATGTTTTTATACACCTTCAGAACTTAAAATACGTTTTTCCTATCTGTAAAGTTTTCTAATGCCAAATGAAGAGTTATGAAAAATATTTTGTCCATCCTATATAAAAATTTTGCCAAAACGTTCGCGTGCCAGATTTTGGAATCTATGCGATAATACACAACTCTCTTTTTTTTTCATCATCTGAAATTGCTTTAAAATAACAAAATGAATGAGGAAATCACAGTTTTGGGTCAACTCATAAACTTTGCATGTTATTTGGTCAATTTGGATGTGGTGGCCCACGTCCCCACCATTTATCAAAATCCAAAAATATTGCTTTGGGGAGAATAACTTATTAAATATTATAAAAATTACCTTATGATACCTTGAAAGTGTAGAAAACCAAACCATTTTTTTTATTTCATTTTATCTTTTATAATAAAGAAGTTATGGAACAACGAAAGAAAGTGGCCCATGATTCCCCACTCTCCTATACATAATTTTAAATGAAATATTTACATTTTTAAGATGCAACCTCTTGATGAGTGCTGCAATATTAGTTTAAAATGAAACGAATATTTCTTATTTTCTGAAAAGTTTTTTGTTTTATTTTCAAAACTTGTTAAAAAATTTATTTTTCAATCATTGTTTTAAATTTCTCGAGCCATGCACAAAAACTTCATCACGACTCCTTACTGAAAGAAGGGTAAGATACTTAATCATTAAAAAATATTTTTCTTATGCATTTACGCTCTCACGTAAAATATGGTTCCTTTTGCTTGGAAATTTCTCGTATTTTTGTTTAAACCTCATATAGGAGCCCCTCCTGTAAAAAAGAAAGGTTCTCGATCAATCATAGAAGCATTTCATATTGCAGAAAACACTACCATAGCCAATTTGCTATCACTTTCTTGGTTAGTTTTTAAGCTAAACAACAAAATTTGTATCATAAGTTCTTAAGCTACGCAACAAATATTTAAATGGAGTCTTCCAATTGTAAGGCGGGTAGGGCCTCTAAATAAATTTGATTTCACTTGCCTCATAAGTTCTCGAAAAAGAGAAAGAGAAGAAAAGAGAAGAAATGCTTGAAATAATCATAAAAATATCTCTGGCACCCAGTTACATTCCCATGCAAGATTTGTGTCACTTTGATGGATTAGTTCTAGAGCTCCCCTTTTTATGTTCCGGCTTAAGGGGGAGGGATAGGGTCTAACACTTTCAAAAAAACTTTTTTTTTATTTTTTTATTTTCTTATTGTAAAACATTTCAAGAATGTTGTGTCAAATTTTCAAGTCAATTGAAGCAAAACTGTAGAAATTATAGGCATTTATCTCCTCCTATCTTATACTGCAAGAAAGCAAGAGCAGAAACTTCAAACGCATTTTTCTCGAAAGCACATTTTTAAAGTCCGTGGACATCGTCATTTGAAAACTACTTATCCGATTCTTTTCAAATTTGGAACATATTTTCTACATATTAAATACCAGACCCCAACGTTTTTCTTTTTTTTTTTTACTTTGGGAAGATTTTACAGATAAAAAATGGCGGATTTCTTCGTGAAAAATCGTAGTTTTTACTTCAAACAGCCACAAAAATTCCATAAATTTTTTTTTTAAAGTTAAATAAAAAACGTTGGGGTCCAGAAAAACATCTATTTAAAATGTTTTGCTCTGATTTTTTGACTTCAGATAATTCTGTGCTGAGATACAGTGTCCACCGCAAATCCTGTTTTCTAAAAGGCATCCTCGAAAATGCTCCGTCACCGGTTCATTTTTCAATATTTTTCTACGAAAAAATTACTAAATGTTCTTTTAACAATGCTTTGTATAATGCAAAAAATTTGAACACATTTGTTTGAACGATAGCTCTAGAAAGAAATCGTGAAAATGGTGTTTTTTTTACCCGTAAGACCCTACCCCCCCCCCCCCCCCCTTAATGAAG
This sequence comes from Uranotaenia lowii, assembly GCF_029784155.1. Lineage (NCBI taxonomy): Eukaryota > Metazoa > Arthropoda > Insecta > Diptera > Culicidae > Uranotaenia > Uranotaenia lowii. The sequence continues at coordinate 259,443,946 of NC_073693.1, forward strand.
ATGGCGAGGGGGTGCCAACTCATCATGAACACACTTTTCGTACTCAAATACCCTTGTTTTCCTGAATTCATTTGATTAGTGTTCAAGTCATCAAGAACAAATATATGGAAGCACTTCCTCGCATCTTATTTTCCTACCGGAAAAGTGTAGGGGTCTTTTATTAAAACCTTGGACGTATTCTCATACTATCCGACATCAAATTTTTTTCTGATTTGCTAGATGAGTTATTCGAGTTATACAATAAATCTATATATATATAAAAATGAATGTTTGTCTGTCTGTCTGTTACCTATAGACTCGGAAACTACTGAACCGATCATCGTGAAACTTGGCATCTAAGGGTTTTTGATGCCGGGGATGGTTTCTATGATAGTTACAAACCGCTCCGACTTAAGGGAGAGGGGGCTTCCATACAATACATGTAGTTTTTCGAAACAAATTAAAGTCATGACATCCATTTTCTCAAGGTTTTTTTTTCCTTTGGGCGGTTTGTTTTTCGTCTCCATGGTCGAGGCGTCGCAAACATACGTCGCGAGAGGGTAGTAACCATGGCATAGCATACTGATCAGTGGGAATATTTTGGCGCGTATTTCTCAACCAAGCATTTTTTCAATGCAAGGGGTGGCGATATAAAGCCTTGATGTGATTTTTTTTTCTACTTGATTCCTAGCTCATTTGTACAGCACATGATTATGAATGACGCCTAGACGTTATCCTGATTGACATTTTGCCGATCGAATAAAACATACACATTTTTTTTGCCAAAATCTGAAATTGAAAAGTCATGGCATCCATTTTTAGAGATTTTCTTTTCTTTGAAGGGTTTGTTTTTCGTCTCTATGGTCAAGCAAATGTCGTCGCAAGTGGATAGTAACCAAAGCTGTTCGTTGATTGCTGGAAAAATTGAACAATTAGGCGCCTGTTTCTCAACCAAGTACATATCTATATTTCTTATGCACGTGGGGGCGATATGCAACCTAGATGTGCTTTTCTTGCCTAATTGTACACAGCACGTGGAAATAATAAATATATATTTAGTTCTGATGCTAATGAAATAATGGTATGACACTTTGCGGACAATTGAAAAAAAAACACTGAATTAAATGAATTTACATACAATTTTTTAACCCAAGGTTATTTTTGAATCATATTGAAAACAGAAATATGAATAAGCTGTCTACATAGGTAGATCGGAAACATTTTGTTGATCATGTAAAAATGTACTTAACTGAAAAAGAAGATAAAAAAATCTGATCCGACACATGAACTGATCAAGAGCCTTTTCTTAAAATTAGATAAGATAGGACTGACGTGTTCATAAGTGAAAAGTATCAGTGAAATAAACTGATTTTTATTGACCAAAAGTGAAGGAATTCATTTTTCGAAAGAATTTTCATTAAAGTAGCACTAGAGCATATTCAAAGGTTCAACTTTTCTCTGTTCCAAAAAAATATATAAAATTATGTTTTCTTCTAAAAATTGTTACTTCAGCCCATATACACAACAGAAACGAGTTTAGAAATGAAAATGGGAGCTTTTAATTTTAAATAATTCTGAAAAAAACATCGTACTTTTTGCTTACATACCAATTTAAGTACGTACTTAACATGAAAAGTGTTTTTGTGTTACATGGCTGCATAAAAGAGACTTTTGGTCCGCTTCTTTTTTGAAAAGTGAGACTTTAAAACTCATATTCAACTGGAAGCAAATTTTTTATGAGAAATTTTAAGTATACTTTGAAAGTGTTCAAAACAATATCCCCTCCTGTCAACTTACACGATGGAGCAAGGGCAAACGTCGAACTTTTAAGAAATTCATCTTTAAAATGATTCAATATGTTGAAAAGACCAGAAGGGGTATTCCGAAAGTTGAAACTGAAGCGGATATTTAAAATTCTTAAATGTCTTTGTAAATGAAAGTCATTTTCTTTGAACAGCATTCGTTAAAAGTGGAATAAGAAACATAAATTTATACGGCTAGAATACTGCAGATATATAAATGAAACTTGATTAAACAAACAAACAGATAAACGTATTAAATCCATTTTGAAGCCATTACTCTGACGCATCTGAAAATAAGCTTTGCATCTCCACTTGCCCCAATATACGGGACAACGTTAACTTAGAAATTTGTTTTTGCCAACTTTTTTGAATATTTGACTTTCAAAGAGAAAATAAAAAAACCGCGGAGAATTTATTAAGTGATGCAACTGATATTTTTTGCTTTAATAAATTAACTAAAATGAAAAAAATTGCACTGTATGAAATCGATAATTTTCATACCATGATAAGTGTTTTTTGGGAAAATTTCAAGCTATAATGTCTCATGTCCACGAGTTTGGCATATGGCGATACATTTTTTTAACATAATTTTGACGCAAAAGGATAGATATTTAAACTGCTTCGAAGGGCGAGGTTGGTGAAAAAAGCTGTTTGATAATGTTTATAAAAAATCCTTTTCATCGTTTTTTTCAAATTTCGATAGCTTTTTTTTTTAACTTAAAAAATACATCATCTAAAGCTAATCAGGGGCAGAAAGTGCTCATAATACAGAAAATCAGGAATATACTCAAAAAACTGTCCCGATTCACGCTATTGATCGGTTTTCAAAATTATACTTCCATCAAGTACAAAGTGCAATAAATTCCAATATGCGAATCATTTTCTTTCAATTAGAAATTTATGTAAACTCGAGCCGGATAAATCAGCCTACCTTCTTCAAGCAGTGGGGGACAAAATTGGAAAAGATGGGGGAGCTCCCATGTAAGTTTAAGATAAAAAGCTTTTAAAAGAAGGGACCATATTTTAAAAGAGGGTTTTCTTGCGTACGGATATTAAGCATAACTCAAAAATAGATGTGACAAATGTGTTTTTAGAAGTTCGTATTTTCCCATTTTGGGGAAAAAGGTGGAAAATGCATAAATATTGACATTATTTGAGTCATTATGAAGCTTTAAAAACAGAGTACAAATTTCAGATCTTGAAAAACAAGTTTAGAGATCAAGCTTCAGTAAATAATATATACCATATTTGAATTGCAATTCTGAACTCCAGCTGCAGCTCTCATCTCAAAGTTGTTGGTTCTAAACCATGATGAGGTTTGATTTAAAAAAAAAATGCTTACAAATATCTAAATTGGAATAAATTTTTACAAATAACATTTATTTTTGCAAGGTGTAGCAATGCACACCGGGTCAGCTAGTTTATGATAAAATAAGGTGGCCAGATTTTTTTCAGCACGTACCTGGGTCGGACAAATCCGGGCTAATTTTATTTAAGAACCTGCCAAATCCGGGCATTTTATTTAAAAATGTCAACCGAAAATCCGGGCAATATCCAGTCAAATTTGGTCAAAATCCAGGAATCATTTAACACAAATCAAAGAAAAAAAACTTGAAATTTTTTTTTTCATCAGCAGATTTAAAGTCGTATTTATGTCATTCAAAAAACTTTTTTTTATTATTTGTATAAGGCTTTCTCAAAAATTTCGGTTGGGACGCTTATAAAGTGAATAACACCAGGCAAAAGCCGGGCTTTTTTGATGAAATCCGGGCAACCGGGTCAAGCCGGACTATTGTCAAATTTTGTTTTGAATATCTGGGCAAATCCTGATAAAACTGGGCAATCTGGCAACCTTATAATAGACCCTCTTTTTCCCTCCTGTTTCCTCACTGGAATGATTGTAACAAATAACTTTAGAAACATTTTCGGTATCCCAATATTCTATCCCACCAAATTTTATTCCGTTTTCCTTTTAGTTCTCCATTTTTGCAAAAAAAAAAAAAATGCTAAGACACATTTCACGTACCTAAATAAATACCTTTCCAAATCAAATTAGTTTCGAATAACTTGATGAGTGTTCGAGGTACGCAAAACACGTGTAAAAGGGCCACTTCCTCATTCCTATGCTTTCAATATGCATTTTAACTTTACGTTTTGCATAATATTGTGCTTTTCGTTTAAAACCAATATAAAGATAAATATTTTGAAATTGAACCAAAACTAGCCCAAAAGTAAAACCAATCGTTTATCCTTATTAAAACCCTATTTTATAGTTATTTCCTTTTTGGATCCCAACGGATGTGTTTAATAGATGATAAAACTGTCTAACATACGGAAGTGAAACTGAAACAAAATTATTTGCTACATTGAAATTTTGTTTCTTATCATAGGCTTATTTAGGACTTAAACCTTTCTGAGATTTAAATTAATTGAAAACTCATTAATTTAAATACCGGGAAAACCCGAAATTCCGTTCCTCTCCAAGTTGTGGTACGTATTGTTAAATTATGATGATATCGAACACATGATAGGGAGAAAGTATCATACCAAAACATCAACAGTTGTTTCAACACCACCGGAACAATGTAAAAAATATTAACTAAACCAACCATGGTTTGAAAGTTTCCAATATATTTTTTTTCCGTGATATCATTTTAAAAATAGAAAACTCTTGTAGCTTCAATTGTCAAAACAATTGTCCGCCATAAATCATTCGAAATCTTCCACACAGTTTCAAACTGCTCCCCTGCCGATCCAATGTAATGTACGTCACTCGCCACCATTCCTCAACAAAAAAAAACTTTCAATTCATCGCCCATCAGAGATTTATTTCTAGTCTACAAATCACAATACCATCCCGGGCTACCAAACTAAACTTATTCCGACACAAATCAGCTTGTTGGCATTTGCCGCCGTTCGCTCGCTTCCAATCCAAGCCGAAAGTGGCATTCCAACAATGTCTGTTCGTGGAGCGTGATGCCCGAAAGCCAAAGGGCAACCCCCACCAACAACAACAGCAACAACAATTGAAGCCGCCCGCTCGGGTGGCAATCGGAGGCACCAAGAAAAACCTCCATTCACTTTCTGTATCATCAACGAACCATAACAGTCGATTCAAGTTGTACGGAAAAGAGCGAAGGGTGCCGTAAAAATAAAATAAAAAACACGACTCTTACTGAGAGTGCTTATTCTATAATTACAGACAACACTTGGAGGAGCTCGCTCCACGGAGATGTCGGCCTAGTAGCAAGGAACCCCCAAAAAATTGAAGACAAGGTCAATCGAGACGAGTGCCGAAACAAGTCACAGAAATGTCAGTTCAGTAGAAGTAGAAGCAGCAACAGCAGCGAGAAAAAAAAACCTTCGATTTCATTTGATTTCCTGTCTCCAAGTCTGAGCCTTGCCATGGTTGCACCACAGATACTACTCTAAGCTGAGCCGAACCTCAACTCCATCAATGGAAGGAGGTTGCTCCTATAATTACGTACACGGACACACATTTCTTGCCACGGACTTGCCATCGATCGTAATCGGGTGGTCTTGATTGAGCCTCGCACAGCAGAGCCAGTCTGCTGAACAGGTGTGCTGGCTGACTGAAGCTGAAGTTTGCAACAACTCTCTGACGGTGCTGATGAGGACTTGCTTTATGGGTCAGAGCCGGAGTTAGGCTTCGGAGAGTTTTGGAAGAGTCTACCTATTTTGGATATGAAATGTGGACTCTAAATATTTAATTGTTGTTACTGGATTTAAGAAGAAAAGTTTTTTGTAGGTATATTTTTCAACAATTTAATTAAACATTTCTTATACATTATAGAATGATCGTATGAAACTCGAAAAAACAGCGTGGTTAATGCGATAAGAACTTTACTAATTGGACGATATTCGACACCTTTTTCGTATGTATGTATGTTGGTTATCCACCATGGGTGCACGGATTCACCGCAGTTTCTGCCTAAGTATGTGCTCACATTCATTCTTTAGATTATTAAGTTCGACAAAACTCCAATGCAACGCGTACACCATACCCGGACCCCATGGCTTCGTATGAACTGTCATGGATGAATGTATTGTGTTGATGTAAGTATATATTTTGGAAGAACGAATCAATCAGGTGGGCTAGTTTACTTACAGGTATTCCGGCATCCGTGTATATTAGACTGGCCCATAACAAAAAAAATCTTTATATTTCACGCGGCACCTCCTAGGCTGGTGCATTTAGGTGAAAAAATGACTTTCTGAAAGTTTCAGGTCATTTGGAAGAAGCACGAGCTGGCGCAAAGGAATTGAAATTTTTATGGAGATTTTCGGCAAAATGTATGAAAAACCGACATACTTTCACTCTTTGTGTTCTAAAATATGTTCTCAGTACGCTAGAAAGCTCAAAATTTCAGGAATTGTAGTTCAAACAATGACAAACAAGTTTGTAGAAGATTGTGACGCAATACAAGTTGACAATGGTGGGTTATCCGCAATTGAATGTGTGATTTTTTCGCATTTCATGGATATATTATGAACGGTGTATAGGTGAATTATTAGTACTAACTTGATCGCATTGTCATTTTTTCACCTAAATGCACCAATCTAGGGGGTGCCGTGTTGAAAAAAATGTTGTAAAAATCATCTCATACAAAGTTGGGCCAGTCTAGTGTATATATCTGGCCAGCTGGCAACTGATTGAACATTCTTTTATTATATAGTCAGTTATATAAGAAAACACATCTTACCTGTCGGCCACTTAAGGGATTCAAACCCAAAAGTTTTTTTACCGATACCGGGAATCGAACCCAGTACGCCTGGCATATCAAAACCAGACTCGCGCCAGCCTATCCACTAGACCACATCGGCGCTCCGATATTCGACACCTTTTTCGTACGTACTAAAAGAATACAAGAAAGTAAAAGTTTTTGCTCTCACTCAACGCATGCTAACCGCAGCCAGAGAAATCATTATAGAAGCAGCTTTGCTTGGACAATTCTAGATTTTGTTTTGATAAAGTAGTATGAGCCATTTGACGAGATTTTAGAAAATCGCTTTTAAAGTATCGAATCACATTCTAAATTCTTTTGTTAATTTTGCTCAGACGTCATTTTTCCGTAACTTTGATGCCATTTGCCGGAAACTTTTCAAGGTCATTCGAAATAACTTTAAGGAACATAAGAAAAAATTACCCACTCAACATGGTCTCGAAAGTTTTAGCCCAAGGGCATCCGAAATTTTTGCTTGATGAAACTGTTTGTTTGGGGATTCACTATAGGAATTTTCAGATCACTACCTGCGCTGTCGATCACCATTCAAAGAATGCTTTAAATACTCAGGTTGCCTCTGAAAAGAAATAGAATACTGGCTATTTTCACAACGTAAAGTAAACTTTAGTAAACTCACCCGAAAACATTGTCACAACACCATTAGAAAAAATATTAGAAAAAAAAATTAATAAAGAAGTGATGAGGAGGTTTTATGCCTTTGGGAGAAGTGGCTTGAAAAGTGCTACACTCCCAGGGGCTTTTCCCTGCTCACACATAAAAAAAAAACTTTATCTAGAGTTTGTTTTGATAAAGTCGTATGAACTAATATAAACAATACTGAGTTATCTACTGCAAACGATTGACAAAAATAAATTCTGTGATCGGTAAAAATTTGGTTTCAATTGATCAACGAATAATTTTACCGAATTGATTTGAATTTAGGACGTATGATAACTTTCTAATTTTTGAGTCCATTTTGGTTTTTGCGTCGTTTAAAGCTACAGTTCATTGCCGGGATGCAAAAGGTTCCAAAATAAACATTTTGACGAGTTGGTTTTACGACGTTATGCATCGTCGCGAAAAATTCTTCGGTTAGTATCAATAATTTCCAAGCAAAAAATACTGTCAGTAGGAGTGATATCTAGAGTTTGTTTTGATTAGGTCGTATGAACCAACATAAACAAAATTGAGTTAGTTACTGCAAACGATTGAAAAACATGTATTCTACGTTAGGTAAAAATTTGGATTCATTTGATCAAAGAATAAATTTTAGAACATGATTTGAAATTAAGACGCATAATGACTTTCTCGTTTTCGCGTGCAATTTGGTTTTAACGACTATTTGCATCGCACTAAATTGCCGTGTATGCAAAAAGTCGCAAAGCAGCAGTTCGGAATAGTGGTTTAAGCGACCTTCTGCATTTTTCCAGAAAAAGCTTCGTTAAGTATAAAGAAGTTGGAAAATTCTATCGGAGATAGTTGTTAGCAGTATAGTTTAAGCTGTATTGTTAAAAAGATGGCTCTAATATGCTAGGTAAGTTTTATAAACTTCAATTTATGCTGGGCAAAATACTAGCTTCGTATTTTCACAGAGGGCAAAGAGGTGGCCAAAATAGTAAGCGGTTTTATGAATAAGCCTCCGCACTCCTTGAACGATCATCGCAGCAGCCAGCAATATTAGTCGACTAGGATCATTTCCGATGGACAGTCTGACGCAGTCAACAATTCCAGTCAGCACTGACCGGATGTTTCCAGGTAACACTTCTGCTTCCTATCACGTTAAACTTCAGTTTATCAATAATATACATGGGAATAACAGATATTAAGAAAAGATCAATCAAATTAAGATGAAATTTTGAGTTTTTTCAAAACGACGTTAGTGCCAAAAAGGTATTGCCAAACGTCGTAAGAAGATCTTTACTGAAAAAAACAAAACTAATGGCTATATCGAAAGCACTAGCATGTTCTTCATCTTTTTTCACATCGCATACGAAATTTCCAAAGTGCTGTTGGTGTTGTTCAGAATACTAGAATTAAAAATGTGTTTCAAAACTTCAACAGCGATTTTATCCAAACACGCCATATGGCTCATACGACCTAATCAAAACAAACTCTAGATATAAGCGATCCTATGGCCTGGTGAGACGCTGTAAATTGGTCTCAGGTGAGTACAATAAGCTTTAATTCTGATTTAGTGAATAGCTACTTTTTTTAATACAGAGGCAGCCACAATAGTTGAAAGTTATGTATACTTTTTTGCACACCTCGATCGGCCAATGTCCAAGTGAATTTCCAAAGTTCACATCCAGAAAGCAAAAATTGCAGGCTCCCTTGAAAGGGTTATTTCCGCGTACGGGTTGAAAGGATTATGTTGTTTAAAGTATTTCTTCCATCAAATCCGAATTAATAACTGAAGATTTGAGGCAATCGAATAACTTTTTCGAATCAAATGTGTAAAATAAAAAAATGCATGAGGTCGTAAGTATCTTCATTGCTTAAAACTTAATTAACTTCAATTTCTAGTACAACAGTAAGTTCTGCGTCTATTTTTACGTTGACTTATAAAATTACAGATGAACTGAACCAGCTTTTATAGAATTATAATCGAAAATGTGATTCATAACTTCAACATTGATTTTCTCAAAACATGTCCAATGGCTCATACGACCTAATCAAAACAAACAGTTTACTTTAATTTTTGGTAATTTTCCGTGAATTCCTATCACTTGCCTTAGCACTTTTCGCGACGATGCACAACGACGCAAATACCAACTCAACGAATTGTTATCTTGCGTCATAATGCATGCACGGCGAAAAACGGCGATGAAAAAAAAATCGAAAAAAATGGTTTGCACTCAAAAATATAAAAGTTATTATTCGTCCAAAATTCAAAACATTTTGTAAAAGTTATAAATTGATAAAATGAAACCAACTTTCCAGCAAACATGGAATATATGTTAATCAATCGTGTGCAGCCAATAACTCAATTTTGTTTAGATCGGTTCATGCGACCTAATCAAAACAAACTCTAATATTCTTTCAATTACGCCATAAAATTGAAAAAAAAACTGTATGCATTTCTAATTGCAGAGAGAACAAAAAGGCTTGAGTTATAATTCCTAATGCGATGTTATGTTTACTGGGAGAGTTGGGAAGTGAGTCAGCCTATTTAAAAATTTTTAAGGCTAAGATCTAAAATAGAAAAATAGAAAGGGATGATGAAAGATTGGTTTTGTGCATAAGGACCGAGGTCACCTTTGCATCCTTGCAAATTGTCTGTGTTACGTTAGTTTCCTGAGTAATAGTCTGGAGAAAGGTTGTCAAGTGGATTCAGTCTATTTTGACTTTGCAAAAGCTTTTGACCGTGTCCCGCACAGAATTTTCCTTGCAAAGATGGATCGCCTAGGGTTTCCAGCTTGGTCACTTGATTGAATTGCCTCTTATCTGTTGCACCGACAGGCTTTCATGAAAATTAGGAATTCAAGATCACGAACTTTTGACACCCCATCTGGAGTACCGCAGGGAAGTCACCTTGGACCCCTTCCGTTCATAGTTTTAGTAAATGACCTATGTAATACTTTTCAATCCGACACTCTGCTTTATGCTGATGACTGGAAGCTGTTCAGAAGAATTAGCAGTTCCGTTGACTGTCTTGCCTTACAAAATGGCAGATTAGAAGACTGGTGCCGCTTAAATGGAATGACGGCAAACGCCAAAAAATGCAAGATAGTCAACTTCACTCGTGCACGTAACACAGTCAACATCGAATATCAACTCTCGGGTTCAAAATTGAAGAATGTCAAATCCATTCTCGACATAGGAGTGAAAATTGACAACAAACTAACATGCGCTAAACACATCGCGCTCACGTCTGCGAAGGGTTTTGCTGCATTAGGATTCTTGCGTCGTAGCACGAAAGTCTTCGACGACGTCTATGCACTGGAAGCAGTGTACTGCTCTTCGGTTCGTAGCATTATCGAATACGCCGCTCAGGTATGGGCTCCTACTCAGAGTACACACTACTACCGACATGAACGTGTCCAGCGAAGCTTCGTTAGGTACGCTCTCCGGCGACTTCCTTGGAACGAACCACTTCGACTTCCGCCGTACGAGCAAAGGTGTGCTCTGACAAGCATTGCTTCTCTCGTATTGACTCTGCTTACGTATTGGAACGCGTCAACCTTTACATATCAACGAGGACACTACGACAACGTCAGTTCCTCTGGATACCTTTTCACGTACTGCACATGGCCGAAACCATCCCATAGATAAATGTTGTGATCGTTTCAACGCAGTGTACCATCTTTTTAATTTCGATATGTGTAAACGTAGATTTAAATTAGGCTTAAGTAGTATGTCTTAGTTTTAAGTTAGTCTGTATGGTATTCCAACCAAAGATGAACAAAATAAATAAATAAATTTTGGTTGGGACTGGGTAAAAGGAATTAATTGGGGGACACTTTTGACAAGCGTTACGGTGAACCATAAAAATTATTTTCCTTACTCCTATTAGCTTTCAGTTGATAAGGGAGTTTTTAAGTGGAATGAAGACAAAAAATTAACTACTATTACCAAGTGCCTATTTTTCATGAATAATCCTAGTAATTTGGAGTCCCGATGGGTTCACCTTTGAGTTCGGTGGTGCCTTCTATAGCTCTCGAGCGGATCGAACGGGCTGCGCTAGATGAGTTGCGAATGAAGGGGATCTCGCCGGTTTTCTTCAAGCGATACGTTGATGACTGCTTGGTGCTGCAAGAAGTGACCAACAGACTGTAACTGTCGACACGTTCAATAGGTTTCATAAACGGTTGTAGTTCACCATCGAGTGCGTATTGAATTGAGAAATGAAGTTTCTCGATACAATTTTGCGCCGGGAAGTAAATGGCATCACAACGGAATGGTTCCCAAAAAATGAGATAGGCCGATATTTATACAGACCAAAATGTTCACTGGGTATCTAGATTTTAACTTGTTAAGTCCATACTCGCACAAAAAGAATACTGTCATAGCTTTGATAAACAGGGCAATAAGGTTATCGCACGCAAAATATAGGGAAAAAACACTTAATACAGTTAGAAACATTCTGAACCTAAGCAATTATCCACAATATTTTGTAACGAGTAATGTTAAAGAACGAACACATAAAATTTCTAATACTTTGAGTATAACGAATAGAAATTCAAGCAAATTTGTTACAATCCCATATTTTTCAGGATTTGGGGAAAAGCTTTCAAGGTACTTATGGCAATTTGACATTACTTTTGCCTTCCAGCCTTTAGATAAAATTAAAAATCTGATCCTCAAAAAACTTAGGACAAAATCCCCAAAAACAAAAATACCAATTTCGTGTATGAAATTAAATGTGGTCAATGTAATAAATCATACATATGTAGGTGAAACTAGCCAGTTTTTGGAAAAAAATTAAAACAACATGAAACAAATGTATCTACAAAACAAATAAGCACTGGACAAGCACAACATAGTTTGGAAACTGGTCACCTTATTGACCTCGACGATTCAAAGATTTTAGAAAAAGTCACAGGCTATAATGTAAGCTTGCCAGATTGCCCGGTTTTATCCGGGTTTGCCCGGATATTTGATGCAAAATTTTGAGAAAGTCCGATCCGGCCCGGTTGCCCGGATATCGTGAAAAAAGTCCGGATATTGCCCGGATTTTTTCACAATTTTCACAAAGAAACCAAAAAAAATCAAATTTTTTTAGTAAGTTTCAGCAAAATCGATCAACGGTATGGATATTTTCAACAGTTGTTTCAAATAATTTCGCTGATTTACTTTTATAAACCTTTAAATATTTAAGTGTTCCAAAAAGTTGTTGAAAGTCTGCAATTACATTATTAAAATATTAATTTCGATTTTTTTTGCATTTTATCTTTGCTTTTATATATAATAACACCTAAATTTTGCCCGGTTTTTGCCCGGTTTTTGGATTTGAAAAATTGAAACCCATGCCCGGATTTTGCCAGGTTTTTCTTGAAAAAATGCCCGGAATTGCTAGGCCCGGATGGTAGTGAAAAAAAATCTGGCAACCTTACTATAATGCAAGAATCACAGCTGAAATTTTTTACATTAAGATTAGAGGTGACAACAATGTAGTCAATAGGCAGATTGACTCCTGTAATTTCAAGACAACTTACGACTCTGTAATTAAAAAAATGTCACAAACACTAACATACAAATGTAAACGAAAATCAAAACATATTGTTCCGAATCAAATTAGTATAGACGAAGGCCAGCAGTTTGTAAGATTTTAAATTTTGTAAATTGGATAAATAATTGATTGTCCAAAATATAATTTTAGTGTCCACTGAAGAGGAGTTAGTTCTAAAATCTGCCGAAAAACGTCAATGAATAAAAATCACATTAAGGCGCGGTGATAAACAAATTCCAATACGAAGGTAAAATTCTAGAAAACATGAGAGTAACAAAAATAAAAAAAAATGGAAGTCATCTATTTCTTCACACTTGGGCATTGCAAGAAATTTTGAAAAATAATTGAATGAAATTATATTTAGTATCGAGTCTTGGATCTAAACTTGTTCTTGCCCATCTTCCGGCCGAAATTCATCTTCTTTCTCCTCCACGAGTTATTTTTTTACGATGGTCCAGAATCCACCTTGCTTAGTGCTTAGATATTAGTCATCAGCATTTAACACTGGAGCGCTGAAAAATTTTCAACTTCATTTGAAAATTTTAAATTATTTAAATTGTTTTCGATCAATTTGACTAGCTTAAGCTTAAGACGTCCAACTTTGTCGCTGACTGCTTTGATCTCTCCATTAAGGATTCTTCTTCGGAATGATTCCCTCGAAACGTCAAAATCAAAATGAGTACTGATTTGAAGTTGTGTAAAATAAATTTGGGCTTACTAAGAAATTCTATGCTAAAGCCTGCAAAGCTATAGAAATAGAAATGAAAAAAGATTTTAAATTTTTATACAGTGTAGGCACAGAATGACCCATAAAAACGAAAATTTTTATCAGTGTGTGTTTGGATGTTTTCGAAGAATTTTTAGATTTTTTTTGAGTGTATTAGCTCAAACTTCATCTGTCCATTGTCGTGCAGTATAAAAATAATCTATTGAGCTTTGGCCTGCTAAAAAGATATAAATTTGTTCTTTACTCTTGCACAGATTTCCATAAGAATGACAGTTAATCGGAGTGAAGACTTTTGTTTTCACTGTTTAACACATGAGAAATCGTAAACCGGGATTGCGAGTGCGCCCATCGCCTATATCGACAAGATTTACGCAAATGAGGTCATGGTCTGCATTCTAGAATAATATCTGGAATACAGTTGGTCAATTTCCCATAGGAATTGAGATCCTAAGTCTAGGTCGGACCACCTCTGCCCTAGTTCTATTATCCATTTTTGACCCATCAGTAAAGAATTTTATCGATCTGGAAGGAACCACAGGCCCACCTGACTCCCACACGTCCTTATAGATGGTAGTTGCATTGTATGGTAGGCTTAAATTGAAGGTTCATCCAGTCATCGTTCTTTTCAATAATTGAGTTAATTTCAAATATCTTCAGGATTTTTAAGGTGTCCTGTAAGATCCCCCTCATCGAGAGTTTTGTTTTTGTAGAGTCTCAAGGCACTACTGCTTCTAACTCAATAAATTGATGTTGTGGCAGGATATTTAGTAGTGCATTTAGAGCCTCGTTTTATGTGCTTCGCCTAACGCCAGATACAGTGCGGGTTGTTATTCTTTGAAGTTGTGTTAGTTTCTTCTTGGCCATAGCTTGCACAGTCTTTGTCCACCATACTAAAGAGTCATAAGAGATTTTGGGTTTTATTATAGGTGTAAATATTCAGTAAACAATTTTCGGCCGTAGTCCTCATTTTTCTCTAGTCCTTCAAAGCTGATCCATACAGCTGTTGTAGCCTTAGAGATTACATGACTCTATCTGTGGGTTCCAGATAGCTTTGAGTCTAGTAAAATTCCTAAATATTTCACTTGTGATTCGAAGTTCAACACTTTCCCATCTAATGTTAGAAATTTTAGTGAAGTTTTTCGTTTCATACTGAATGCTATCACAGTAGTTTTGGAAGGGTTTATGTTTAGTCCCTCTTCCCTGTACCAGAATAGGGACTGAACATAAATCATATTTTCCCCGAACTATCGAAACTACGTCGTCTGCAAAGCCGATAACTTTGAATCCCATAGATATAAGTTAATTTAGAAGGTCGTCCACGATCAACGACCACCACAACAACGGTGATAGAACCCCACCTTGGGGACATCCCTTCGTTGGAGTGGCACTGATTGTAAGTCCTCCCAAGCTTGCATAAATGGTTCTATTTATTAGCATGGCACTAGTCCAGTCAACAATTGTGTGCAGCACCCTCGTCTTTTCATAGCTGATTCGATTGAGTTGTGAGATGCACCTTCAATGTCTAAAAAAGAAGCAAGTGCTATTTCTTTTACCTCAATGGTATTTTCTAGTTTTTGCTTTAAGGTATGTAAGGCCGCAACCGTTGACATCGCGTTTTTGTAAACGAACTGAAAATCGTTTAACTTACTTAAGAAAAGATTCTTATATTTAATGAGCTCTTCAAGTGTTGAGAATAATGGATGTCAGACTGATTGGTCTGAATGCTTAAGATTGAGTTTTATCTTTTTCCCTGGTTTTGGGATGAAGATTACGCACACCTTTCTCCACTCCATGTTTACTTTCTTGTGCAGGGTCATTTCAAAGAGCATCGCGTATTGATCCATAAATTTGAAACGTGTGAACATTCTATGAGCACGTGTTTCATTGTTTGTTTCGTGTCACCAAAATACACTATATAAGTAAGAAAATATCCTCTTTTAATTGAATTTCAAAAATGATCACAATAAGGTGTTTTCCACCAAAACTACCAATGACAGCCCCCAAATCCAGCTCCGAGTTATTCAAAGGGGAAGGTTCAATCTTGACAACACTTTGCGGTGCGGTGTTGTGTCGCTTTTCGTCATTTCTTGTCTCTGTAGTGGTACCCCTTGATTGCAGCAGCGAGCTCACCTTATTCAACAGCTTCGATTTCTCGCGATCGGGGCAACCCCCTTCCAAGACGCTTTACGCGAAACTGGTGGTTTCTGGTAGGCTTTTTTCCCAATCTGGTCACCACTTTAATCTGCCTTTTAATTTCAGTAGAAACAGGTCGATCGGCTTGGCCTGCTAAAAGGTGGTTGTGTAGCAGCAATCTCAGGATCTGATCGGTTTCGCTGCTGCCTGTGTATACACTGTTGAGAGCACTTTAGATGAGGGGGGGTTGATTGGACCCTCGCTCGGCACTTGCGATTGCAACAGCGAGGAAAATAAAACCACACTTGAACCAAGATGCTATACTAGGCACAGGGATGCGTGTGCAGACACCAACCACTATTCACATCTATAGAGACCTTTACGTCGTCGTCGGTCGCAAACTGGAATTGAAGAAAACTTTCACACTCACTTTTTTCGCCTCTTTTTGCCTGCTTACAACAACAGCCTGCTTCGATTGCTATATTTGCTTTCTTCTACTGTTGCTGGGATTAAAACAGCCACTTCTTGGTCGTAGAGCCCCCTTTTGTCGTCGTCGATTGATTGCTGGTTGTCTAGAGCTTTCATCAATTACGACGCGAAAGATTGAAGGAAAAAAAAACACGTATGAACCCCGAAAACCACAATTGCAATTACAAACAAGACTGAGACTGAGACTACCGATGATGATGATGGTGATGAGTTACTCCTCCTTGCCCAGTTCGGTAGGTTGTGATGTATGACTGTGAAGCGCCTATGTCTGGGATTAGTGCTAACAAGCTCTCGTCCGGCTGTTTATGATTGACCAGCAAGTTATGTAAATTTTTGATCCGAACTGGATATAATGTCCGTGTTTGACTGGAAAGCCAGCCAGAGAACAGCAACTCCAGCAGCAGAAATCAAGAGGGGGATGTGGTAAAACTGCGTGTGTGCAATTATCAGCAGATGAGTTTGGGACTTCCGTATCGCACAAACTGGTTCAACCAACCAAGGAAGCGGTTATTGGATAATCTTCGTCTCTGTCTGGTATGGCGAAAGTTTTTCGATTGAGGAGCGGGGAGGGAGAAGCAGATCAAGGAAGAAGTGTTCTCTGCGAGGAAGTGGACCAACTTACGGCAGGTCCTGGATAGAGTAGTAAAGTGGGACACACAACACAGAACTCGCACGTATCGTATCGTCTCGACTCGTTTGGGGATGTTGCCTTATAAAAGCAGCAGCACCTCACTCGTTCGTTTTCATCGGACCACCACTCACAGTGGGATGGAAAAACGCCCCACGGGGAAAAGTGACACTCCTTTTCTCGGCTCTGCTGCTGAGCAACACTCCGGCTATGCGACGCCACGCACAGTGTCTGGAAATTTGGTTGCCGTATCAAATAGCTCTCGACTCGACACCCAAACCAACTAGGGTAGCTATTCTGCGTTCTGCTTTGCTTCAGCAAATTGTTAATCAAGCCTGCGGCCAGTCAACAGCGAACGCACCAAAATCCGCACCAAATACGCACAACAAACACACTGAATCCAAAAAAGAGGCGGAACAAGGTCGTCCGTGCTTTGCGACGATTCGCACTAATTCTTAGCTACCTGCAACTGCACACGTTTGTCAACTCGGCAAAACTTCTCGAAAACTACACACAAAACACAAACGCCTCTAGAACGTCCGAATAACGAAAGCCTCACAAGATTTCGTCACCGTTCGACACAATTCACTCACAAAAGCGACGTATCCGCGGACTACTCGTGGAGCAAACAATCCAACTTCGGGCACGTCCAAACCGAAACGCGTTCGAAAAGAGACTAACCGCTCTGGGTCGCCAAATTTGCGGAGCCCCAACAACGAACGACTCCCCAAACGTGGAGTGGAGCAGAATCAGCAGCTGATTTCTCTCTCTATGGGGGAGCAAGCGTTTGTGCAAAAATCCGAGCGCATGCACCCGGAGCAAGCCGTTTGTTTGTCTCCCGCTCACAGTCACGAGGTTTCACGATTCGGGTGCTTCAAGGCTGCTGTCGTGATTTGCTAGGTTGCATTAACGACCGACGACGACCACCCGCCCGCTTGTTGTTGTGGGGGAGCCGACGACCACGTGAGAATCGAACAGCATCCAGTTCCAGTTGGAATTTCGAACATCGAACAGCTCTCTCTCTCTCGAATTTTCCGATTTTCTCTCAACAGAAAAACTCTCCGGAAAAGTCGGATAACGAAAGTGCAGTCTGCTTCCAATAGGTTTCGAGGAGATGTGAGCCGTTTCTGCCCTTGCCTTTCTCAGAAGTGCATCTCCCGTGGATCCAATTGGATTTTATTTGAATTTTGCCCAGCTAGTTAGCTACAGATATGAAGTTCGTTTGGGGGTGGTTTTCGCCACCGGCTGCTGACCTAGAGCAGCGGCGCGGCACTTACCTGGAATGAAAACGTGAGAAATGTTCTACTGGTTAGTTGGTGTATTTTTTTTCGTTCGTTCCTATCTTCTCCATGCTCTCCGCTTCGAGTTCTAATTTGACATGTCAACTGGGTGGCGTGGCGTTAGATAGTGTGTTGCTCCCCGTTTTGCGTAGTTTTTTCAAAACCATAATCGTTTTAGATTTGAGAAGAAAAATGCGTCGTTGAGAGAAAAAGGAGCATAGAAAATGTGTTAAAAATGTGCAGTTTCCTTAAAATTTTTAAAACCCAGAAAAAAATGGCCCTTGTTACTGGAAAAAATATCACATGTGGTAAATTGACCGTTTTCAATTTGTCCCATTATAGTAAAAGCAAAAATATAGACATTTATCAACCTCTGAAGTCAACAAAATAAAATTATGATTGATCAAATCAATATGATCCTAAGGTGTTTGAGAACATGAGAAGTAACTATCGGTTATCGCTCTCTATGTCTGATTAAACCCTATTAAACGCTTATAAATTCAAAGAAATATTTTTTTTTCGTTGCTTTTTAAGAGATCTCTGGAAGGAAAAGGCTTAGTAAAATAAAATTTAAATTCATCAAAAATATTCCCCTTATTGTTAACATTTTTCCCCTAATAACTAAACGTAAAGGATTTTTCAGGCATCTCCAATAAAACCTTGATTGATAATGTTAAGGTCCAAGTATAACTCACACAATTGAGAAATGTTCATAAATTCCTCAGTCTTGAAAATTCAATGAAATTTATAATAAAAAATGACAAATTGTACAAAATTGCAAATTTGCAAAAACAAATTGATCAAAATGAAAAAAAAAAACAAAAAATTACTAAATTTGAAAATTGTTCAAATCGAAAAAAACGACTTAATTAAAAAAAAATGACAAATTCAACTAAATTGACAAAAGGAACACTTTACAAAATTGACAAAAATGACAAAAATGACAAAAATGACAAAAATGACAAAAATGACAAAAATGACAAAAATGACAAAAATGACAAAAATGACAAAAATGACAAAAATGACAAAAATGACAAAAATGACAAAAATGACAAAAATGATAAAAATGACAAAAAAGACAAAAATGACAAAAATGACAAAAATGACAAAAATGACAAAAATGACAAAAATGACAAAAATGACAAAAATGACAAAAATGACAAAAATGACAAAAATGACAAAAATGACAAAAATGACAAAAATGACAAAAATGACAAAAATGACAAAAATGACAAAAATGACAAAAATGACAAAAATGACAAAAATGACAAAAATGACAAAAATGACAAAAATGACAAAAATGACAAAAATGACAAAAATGACAAAAATGACAAAAATGACAAAAATGACAAAAATGACAAAAATGACAAAAATTACAAAAATTACAAAAACTACAAAAATTACAAAAATGACAAAAATGACAAAAATGACAAAAATGACAAAAATGACAAAAATGACAAAAATGACAAAAATGACAAAAATGACAAAAATGACAAAAATGACAAAAATGACAAAAATGACAAAAATGACAAAAATGACAAAAACGACAAATATGACAAAAATGACAAAAATGACAAAAATGACAAAAATGACAAAAATGACAAAAATGACAAAAATGACAAAAATGACAAAAATGACAAAAAATGACTAAAATTACAAAAATGACAAAAAATGACAAAAATGACAAAAATGACAAAAATGACAAAAATGACAAAAATGACAAAAATGACAAAAATGACAAAAATGACAAAAATGACAAAAATGACAAAAATGACAAAAATGACAAAAATGACAAAAATGACAAAAATGACAAAAATGACAAAAATGACAAAAATGACAAAAATGACAAAAATGACAAAAATGACAAAAATGACAAAAATGACAAAAATGACAAAAATGACAAAAATGACAAAAATGACAAAAATGACAAAAATGACAAAAATGACAAAAATGACAAACATGACAAAAATGACAAAAATGACAAAAATGACAAAAATGACAAAAATGACAAAAATGACAAAAATGACAAAAATGACAAAAATGACAAAAATGACAAAAATGACAAAAATAACAAAAATGACAAAAATGACAAAAATGACAAAAATGACAAAAATGACAAAAATGACAAATATGACAAAAATGACAAAAATGACAAAAATGACAAAAATGACAAAAATGACAAAAATGACAAAAATGACAAAAATGACAAAAATGACAAAAATGACAAAAATGACAAAAATGACAAAAATGACAAAAATGACAAAAATGACAAAAATGACAAAAATGACAAAAATGAAAAAAATGAAAAAAATGACAAAAATGACAAAAATGACACAAATGACAAAAATAACAAAAATGACAAAAATGACAAAAATGACTAAAATGGCAAAAATGACAAAAATGACAAAAATGACAAAAATGACAAAAATGACAAAAATGACAAAAATGACAAAAATGACAAAAATGACAAAAATGACAAAAATGACAAAAATGACAAAAATGACAAAAATGACAAAAATGACAAAAATGACAAAAATGACAAAAATGACAAAAATGACAAAAATGACAAAAATGACAAAAATGACAAAAATGACAAAAATGACAAAAATGACAAAAATGACAAAAATGACAAAAATGACAAAAATGACAAAAATGACAAAAATGACAAAAATGACAAAAATGACAAAAATGACAAAAATGACAAAAATGACAAAAATGACAAAAATGACAAAAATGACAAAAATGACAAAAATGACAAAAATGACAAAAATGACAAAAATGACAAAAATGACAAAAATGACAAAAATGACAAAAATGACAAAAATGACAAAAATGACAAAAATGACAAAAATGACAAAAATGACAAAAATGACAAAAATGACAAAAATGACAAAAATGACAAAAATGACAAAAATGACAAAAATGACAAAAATGACAAAAATGACAAAAACGACAAAAATGACAAAAATGACAAAAATGACAAAAATGACAAAAATGACAAAAATGACAAAAATGACAAAAATGACAAAAATGACAAAAATGACAAAAATGACAAAAATGACAAAAATGACAAAAATGACAAAAATGACACAAATGACAAAAATGACAAAAATGACAAAAATGACAAAAATGACAAAAATGACAAAAATTACAAAAATTACAAAAATTACAAAAATTACAAAAACTACAAAAATTACAAAAATTACAAAAATGACAAAAATGACAAAAATGACAAAAATGACAAAAATGACAAAAATGACAAAAATGACAAAAATGACAAAAATGACAAAAATGACAAAAATGACAAAAATGACAAAAATGACAAAAATGACAAAAATGACAAAAATGACAAAAATGACAAAAATGACAAAAATGACAAAAATGACAAAATTGACAAAAATGACAAAAATTACATAAATGACAAAAATGACAAAAATGACAAAAATGACAAAAATGACAAAAATGACAAAAATGACAAAAATGACAAAAATGACAAAAATGACAAATATGACAAAAATGACAAAAATGACAAAAATGACAAAAATGACAAAAATGACAAAAATGACAAAAATGACAAAAATGACAAAAATGACAAAAATGACAAAAATGACAAAAATGACAAAAATGACAAAAATGACAAAAATGACAAAAATGACAAAAATGACAAAAATGACAAAAATGACAAAAATGACAAAAATGACAAAAATGACAAAAATGACAAAAATGACAAAAATGACAAACATGACAAAAATGACAAAAATGACAAAAATGACAAAAATGACAAAAATGACAAAAATGACAAAAATGACAAAAATGACAAAAATGACAAAAATGACAAAAATGACAAAAATGACAAAAATGACAAAAATGACAAAAATGACAAAAATGACAAAATTGACAAAAATGACAAAAATTACAAAAATGACAAAAATGACAAAAATGACAAAAATGACAAAAATGACAAAAATGACAAAAATAACAAAAATGACAAAATTGACAAAAATGACAAAAATGACAAAAATGACAAAAATGACAAAAATGACAAAAATGACAAAAATGACAAAAATGACAAAAATGACAAAAATGACAAAAATGACAAAAATGACAAAAATGGCAAAAATGACAAAAATGACAAAAATGACAAGAATGACAAAAATGACAAAAATGACAAAAATTACAAAAATGACAAAAATGACAAAAATGACAAAAAAGACAAAAATGAAAAACAGGATAATAGGACAAAAATGACAAAAATGACAAAATGACAAAAATGACACAATGAACAAAAAGAACAAAATAACAAAAAGAACAAAAGTAACAAAAAATAATAAAAATAACAAAATTTTTATTAATTACATAATGACAAAATTTACTAAATTACAAAAATTTCAAAAATTTCAAAAAAAAAAAAATTAAAAATTAAAAAAAAAACAAAAATTACAAAAAATACAAAAAAAGACGAAAAGACAAAAATTTTCAAGAATTGCAAAAATTTAAAAAATTAAAAATGACAAAAATAACAAAAATTACAAAATTTACAAAAATTTCTAAAATTACATTAAAAAATAAAACTAATAAAAATGGCAAAATATACAAAAAATACCAAAAATAACAAAAATGACAAAAATCACATAAATTGGAAATATCACAAAAATTACAAAAATTACAAAAAATACAAAAATTACAAGAAATACTAAAATGACAAAATAACAAAAAATACAAAACTAACAAAATAACAAAAATTACAAAAATTACTAAATTTAAAAAACAAAAATTATAAAAATTAAAGAAATTACAAAAAAAAATAACAAAAATAACAAAAAATAAAAAAATAACGAAAATTACTTAAATAACTAATATTAAAAAATTGCAAAAATTACAAAAATTACAAAAATTACAAAAATTACAAAAATTACAAAAATTACAAAAATGACAAAAATAACAAAAATTACAAAAATTACAAAAATTACAAAAATTACAAAAATTACAAAAATTACAAAAATTACAAAAATTACAAAAATTACAAAAATTACAAAAATGACAAAAATTACAAAAATTACAAAAATTACAAAAATTACAAAAATTACAAAAATTACAAAAATTACAAAAATTACAAAAATTACAAATATTACAAAAATTACAAAAATAACAAAAATTACAAAAATTACAAAAATTACAAAAATTACAAAAATTACAAAAATTACAAAAATAACAAAAACAACAAAAATTACAAAAATTACAAAAATTACAAAAATTACAAAAATTACAAAAATTACAAAAATAACAAAAATTACAAAAATTACAAAAATTACAAAAATTACAAAAATTACAAAAATTACAAAAATTGCAATAATTACAAAAATTACAAAAATTTCTAAAATTACAAAAATTACAAAAATTACAAAAATTACAAAAATTACAAAAAAAACAAAAATTACAAAAATTACAAAAATTACAAAAATTACAGAAATTACAAAAATTACAAAAATGATAAAAATTACAAAAATTACAAAAATTACAAAAATTACAAAAATTACAATAATTACAAAATTACAAAAATTTCAAAAATTACAAAAATTACAAAAATTACAAAATTAACAAAGATTTCCAAAATTACAAAAATTACAAAAATTACAAAAATTTCAAAAATTACAAAAACTAAAAAAAATACTAAAATTACAATTTTTTTTAAATAACAAAAATTACAAAAAAAAAGTTAAAATTCAAAATTTAAAATTGAAATTGCAAGTTTTACACAAATAACAAAAATGACAAAAATTAGAGAATAACAAAAATTAAAAATTGAAGAAAGTGATCAAAATGACTTTAACAAAATTTAACACTTCTGTCATTGATGTCAATTATATTATTTTGTAAGTTTTATCAATTTTACCAATTTTATTGATTTTGTTTTTCAACTTAGTTTATTTCATCAGGCTTTTGTCATATTTTTAAGTTTTGCAAATTAAGTAATTTTTTAAATAAATTTTTCCATTGGCAATTTTCTCCTTTATTAAACTTAATTTTTTTTTTATAAAATGGGCAATTCTCTCAATTTTGCCAGGTTTGACATTGATGTAAGTTTTTTAAATTCGATCAATTTGATCATTTATGTTAATTGTGTATTTTTTATATCTTATTTGCAAATTTGTGAATTTTTTTGAATTTTCGTCAGTTTTTCTTATTTTGTCAATTATTATTGTTTTGTTTATAATATTCTCAAGTCTGTCAATATATTTTTAAAAAAAATATGCAATTTGCAAAAGTGATAAAATTGACAAATTGAAAAAAGTGATAAAATTTACAAAAATGTCAATAATAACATAATTGGCAAAAAATACAAAATTGAAAACTTTACTAAATTGAAAACAAATTCCAATCGACGAAATAGAAATTATTGACGAAATTTTTGAAATTTTCATAATTATCAAAACTTAAAAATCATGCGAAAAACAAATAAATCGGAATCAATTGGAACAAATTGCACAAAAGCTTGTATGCAACAAAATTGCAAACTTTATCTTGCACAAAACCTATATATCAAGAAATCTCTGAACGAAAAAAAAAATTTAAAACAAGAATACAAAAGGAGAAATAACTCCCATCCTCCAATTGTTTTTTGAAATTCACATAAAAAACTTCAAACTTTATTTATTCCCCCTTTCGGATTTTTTAGACATTTCGAATGGGGGTGACAAAAGAAGAAATTGGTATTTGTTCCAGCCTTAGGGCTTTAAGAAAATTATACATTGAAATCAAACAGTCAATGATAAAGAAAGTTATTAATGAAAAACCAGTATTTTATGCTTTTCTCGAGCAAACACCTTTAAAATCCCATTCACGCTCATGTTATTGACATATGAGTAGGGTTTACACTTAAGGTAAAACAAGCGTGAGTAGTATGATTTTGTCTTTGGAAAAAGTATTAAATTGCTCTAGACCCCCCGATGGATTATTTAAAATAAGGGCTTAAATGAAAGGGGCAAGTTCCAGTTTTCGAATGGTGCAAAAATAAGCGATGCTTATTTTCAAAAAATAAAGTTTTTTCCTAGAGACACCGTGAAGTAAGTAAGTAAGTAAGTAAGTAAGTAAGTAAGTAAGTAAGTAAGTAAGTAAGTAAGTTAGTAAGTAAGTAAGTAAGTAAGTAAGTAAGTAAGTAAGTAAGTAAGTAAGTAAGTTAGTAAGTAAGTAAGTAAGTAAGTAAGTAAGTAAGTAAGTAAGTAAGTAAGTAAGTAAGTAAGTAAGTAAGTAAGTAAGTAAGTAAGTAAGTAAGTTAGTAAGTAAGTAAGTAAGTAAGTAAGTAAGTAAGTAAGTAAGTAAGTAAGTAAGTAAGTAAGTAAGTAAGTAAGTAAGTAAGTAAGTAAGTCAGTGATTAAGTAAGTAATTAATTAGGTAAGTAAAATTGTAAATTAGTAAGTAAGTAAGTAAGACAGTAATTTCCTGGGGCTCTTTTTGGAATAACTCAGCGGCAGCATCAGACTAGTTTTACAATTATCATTATCAGGGTCGAGGATGTTTCAACTGGATTTTAAGGCCTAAAAAGTTCAAATAAGTATTGAATTGTTAACAACTTTTTTTTTAAAGAAACATGATTTACTTTCGCTCTCACAAAACAAATAAAAAAAAATCGAGAAAAAATTTCATTATTGTATCGACAAAGACATTATATAATATTTCAATAGAGTTTTAGATAAATATTGAATTAAGAATGAAAAAAATATCCTACGGAATTTTTGCGAAAATTTAACAATTTCCAAAAGATTGATTTCAAGTTCATAATGAACTTGTAAGTTTTTAAAATACAATTTTTATACATGTTTCTATCTGAAGCCGTGCAAGAGTACATTTGTCAGAAATATTTCACATATTTAATTAAGTTTTTTATGTTGCTTTTTCTTCTAAACATGGCTTGGAAATGGTGATGATTCATTCATCTAAGAAACCAAACATCATCTGGTAACGTGAGATGTCATTGAAATCTGATGTTGTTTGGGGCAAAGAACTCGGAACTGTTGCTATTGCTTGAGGGGAACTTTCGGTGGAAAACACTACTGGAAATAAGATGCTCGGTCTATAAGCAAAACAGCAAAACCGATGAATTCTATCGCCGATTCGACGAACAACTTGTTGGTGTCGTCAAGACTGAGCGCTGTTTCAGGGTAAGCGACTATTTTCTGAGAAGTCCAATAGCTTCTACTTGGCTGTAAACAAAAAAAGTAGACATATGCATTTGAATTTCAATAAAAGGAAATTACTTGAGGTGCTAGTTAAAGCAAAAGATTATAGTTTTTCTAGCAAATTTAGTTTAAATTTACAGTAAGTGTGTTAATATCCATTTGTATTCAAATTGTTCTTCCCAAAAGTTCGACTAGGAAGTGATTCGATGTGTAAACTCTTCTCATTTGTGTGATTCAACAAAATTGAATGCCTCTTAAATCTCATAATTCCTTTGGCCATTGATAATCCGCCTGTTATGGCTCGACAGTGAAAAATGGCCAATCATCCGGACGCTAATGTTTGTTGTTCATCATCAGAAGCAACAAGCAGCAGCCTCAACGATTAGAAGTGCATTTAATTCAAGCACGAATCAATTCTGCTGTTGTGCGTTGCCTGGCTATATTGGTAGACAGAGGTAAGCTTATTCGTTTGGAATCGCTAATCGCTTAATCATGTTTGCATCGAGTATCGGGAATCGTGATTGAAATCAATGGATGGAGAGGATGAGAATAAAAATAAATCTTTAATTTGCATGCTGCAGCAACGTCTGTCTCATACCGGTTTCACATTTACCGAAGCTGAATGGAAAACAGCAATTTGTGTCCGGCGATAATTCTGTTCCCGGTAGGACGCGATTAATCCTCTGTTTTGATCGCTTTGATCTTGCTTGTCTATACACCATTGAATTTGGTGTGAAATTGAAATCAATTAAAGGAATTGGGCGGCTTTTAAATTGGTAATTTCTATTCAGAGGCTGGACAAGGCTTCTGAATAGAAACGACGAATCAATCATTTGCATAAAGGACAAATGTCATGTTTGTTTTATTTTATTCATTTAAGTTCCAACGAACCAGAAGTTCCACGATACAGTTTCTTGAGAGATTATAATCCGTCCATTCAATGTGCTGAAGTGCATTCGTTTCAGCCGCAAAGTTAAGTTCTTATTGATACTTTGAAGCTCAAAACGAAAGCTAAAGATACCGCAATTGTGCCCCAAAACAAAAAAAAAAAACATTAAAATAAAAAAATCGGTAATTTTTTTTTATTCTATGTATCGATGCTTTTTAGATCCTCATATTTTATACATCCTTATTGTCATTTCTTTAAAACTTTGCCTCTGTTCACATTTTTAAAAGTGATAGGAAGTATAAGATAAATATGAAATATCAACAAAGAAAGAACAAAAAAAAGAAACTATCATAATTACTCGTGAAAGATTCAACGGCTCACCGGCAGGACTTGAATTCGCAATTTCAGCTTCAATACAACGGTGCGCTAGCCAATAACACCACGGTGAACGTGACGAAATAAGTTTCAGTATGCGTATATGTCGAGCTCCGTCTATCGACCACTGAATCTACCATCGATACTCCATGTAGGGGGAAAGTTCATATAACGCCCCATGTGGCTAATACGCGCCACTCTTGTTTTGAAGAATCTGAAACATTTTAAGCCTGCAAAATATTACCAATTTGTTTTAAATGCTGTGATTGGTCATGGCAAATATGAATTTTTCCTTAAAATGCCCCTGTGTCGTGATAATTTCACAATTTAGGTTTTTCTTCATTTCGATCTAAATTTTAAAACACTTTTAATAAGGTGTCACCAAGCCGAGAAAAACGAATAAGACAATATTTTCTGACACATCGATAGAGGAGAATCTAAATTATGATTTTATGCTAAAAAATCATACTGAACTCGCAAAGGTATGCTTTTCATGGGTATGTTCTATCACGGCCCATGCGCTCTTTATAACGCGCCAATCGTAGTAGGCTGAAAATAGCATTAATTTTTCAAAAAGGCCAATTTTCATTGAAAATGAACAAAAAGTCTAAAACCATATTTTGAGCGTTAATTCAGCCCAAAAAATCTTTTTTTCATATTTTGTTAAATTT
The DNA here is from genome assembly GCF_029784155.1 of Uranotaenia lowii. Classification (NCBI taxonomy): domain Eukaryota; kingdom Metazoa; phylum Arthropoda; class Insecta; order Diptera; family Culicidae; genus Uranotaenia; species Uranotaenia lowii. The sequence continues at coordinate 259,472,010 of NC_073693.1, forward strand.
CTTTTAGTCCATTTTGATTTTCTTTTCAGTCAAAGTGTCTGTAAGTATTGGTGTGTTTTCGGTCTTCGGCTACCCTCGGGTGTGTTCGGCTGCTAGGCGCGTATTGAATACACAGCGGCGCGTATTCTCAACACAGTTTTGTTCTGTGGCTTTGAATATGGTTTTAAAAAATCATGTTTTTAAAGAAACTATAGAAATTTGAGTAATGAAAAATCATAGGAATTTGTAGAAAACACTTTTCTTCAACGATTACACCCATTTTTAACACAATTTGTACGTGGAATACATAGAAAATCAGCGATTCGCTTAGGTGGCGCATAATAGGGCATGTTCCCCTACATATATCTCGCATGCGCATGCTAGTGAACGGTAGACAATGTGCAACTCGAGACCCCATACACCCAACCCTCGGGTAGTGGTCATATCACCTCTTGTCTGCAACTCCGATTCTCTACCTCCCCGTGGTGCTAGCTGGGGTGCGAGCAACCTTAGCGGAGATGCTTTGGTTGCATGCAGACTGAGTCAGGGGGCTTCGTACGCGTCTGTTCTCCACGTCAGGGGCGGCGTGCGGAGTGCAACAATGTCCTGGTGGTGTTCGGGACCCAAAACAGCAACATCACGACGGTCCTCCTGCGAGATAGTGGGGTTAGCTGCGGGCCTTGCGAGCCTGTGACTACAAAAAACATAAGCAACGAACAACGAAAAACAAATTTCGGGTGGAATATCTCGCATGTATTCTTGCTTCGGGCAATCGACTATGTGCGCGTTAATAAAAAATAATAAAATAAAATTTGGTTTCTTTACATTTTTCAGCACCGCCATTCACACAAACACCTGCAGATCACCGTACCAACTTCTCGGTCATCATCGACGTAAGATCCTGTCAAGGTGTCAACATCGAGTCAGACCACTATCTGGTAGTGTTGAAGATGCGCTCAAAACTCTCCGTAGTGAACAACATACGAAACCGACGCCCGCTTCGGTTAAATATCGAACGACTGAAGCAATCGGAGGTCGCAACAGACTACGCGCAATCGCTCGAATCAGCGCTGCCAACAAAGGGCGAGGTAGACGAAGCCCCTTTCGAGGACTGTTGGGATACCATCAAGGCAGCCATCAACAACGTTGCGGAGAACGCCATCGGTCAAGTGGAACGAACACGACGGAACGGCTGGTTCGATGAGGAGTATAGAAGGTTGATTGACAAAGGAAAGGTCGTGCGGACAGCAGTAGTGCACTAAAGCACCCGTCGAAACGTAGAAATCCAGAGAAAGAGGCAACGAGTCCGAATTTTCCAGGTTGAAAAGCGCTGCCTGGAGGAAGAGGAGCTCGAAGAGTGCCAGGATGTGCCAAAATGTGCCAGGATTATGACGGAGGCATCCTTATAGACAATCGTGAGGTGATCAAAAGGTGGAAGCAGCACTTCGACGAAAACCTGAACGGCGGACATTCAGGAGACCTAGAAGGTGGGAGAAGGTGCATCGCCGGCGTAGCCAACTACGTAGAGGAGCCACTCCCAACGACGAGTGAAGTTAAGGAAGCCATTCGCCAGCTGAACAGCAACAAGACGGCTGACATGGATGACATCGCAGCTGAAGTCATCAAAATGGGCCCGGACAAGTTGGCCGATTGCCTACAACGGTTGATGGTCCGGATCCGGGAAACAGCGATCGCCGGGCGATACGTTACAGCGTAGGGGACCGAAATCTTGTGGCAGTAAGGCAACTGCCAGTCCATGAGCGGAAATGGAAGACCAAAGTTTTCAATAAGGAAGCGTGCACCGAAGCTATTAACATGCAGGAAGCATCGCAGGTCAATAATGCTGAGCAGCTGACCAAAATGTTGGTAGCGATGTGCCACATGAACATGCGCAGAAGGAATACACCGAAGTGGTGGTGACAACCAGCTTACTGGTGGACCTCAGAAATATTCAGCTGAGCTTGGTACTAGCTGTCTAAAAGTCAGGCGAAGGACGAGAAACGAAGCCGATAGAGCCAGGGTGGCAAGCGAGCTATTAAAACAAGCAAAGAGAGCTGCTACAGAGCGTTATGCCAGAGCATAAATGATAACCCATGGAGCCAAACCTATAGATTTGCACTGACGCCGACCGAAAAGTGTCCGGAAAAACTGAGAGAGATCGTAGCACATCTTTTCCCGCAGCATGACCCAACGCAGTGACCAAGTACCCCGTACGAAGCGGGTCCTCAAGACATCGAGCCAGTAACAAACGAGGAACTTGTGGCTACCGCTAAGAAACTTGCGGTGAATAAGGCCCCTGGTCCGGACGGAATCCAAAATGTAGTGCTGAAGGTGTCGGTACAGGCCATTCCGGATACTTTCAGAGTGGTGCTACAAAAGAGTCTCGACGAGGGATCTTTTCCCTTTACGTGGAAAACGACGAAGTTAGTGCTACTACTGGAACCTGGGAAACCCCCAGGACAACAATCATCATACAGACCCATTTGTCTGCTGGACACCCTTGGTGAGCTACTGGAGAGGATAATATTTGACAGACTTATTATCAAGACAGAAGGCGAAAGTGGACTGTCGGACAGACAGTTCGGTTTTCGGAAAGGGAGATCTATGGTGGACGCCATCCGAATGGTGTTCGTCAATGCGCCATTGTGAAAATCGACGTTAAGAATGCTTTCAACAATGCCAGCTTGGAAGCGATTGCCAAAGCGCATCACAGGATGCGTGTTCCCAATACCTTCTGCAGGATAAAAGGGCTTCTTCGAAAATCGAGTCCTGACGTACGAAACCGAAACTGGGTTACGATCTACTGCCCTAACAACGGGTGTTCCACAGGGTTCCATACTCGGACCTGTGCTTCGGAATGCCATGTATAATGAGGTGTCAACGCTGAAACTACCAGCAGGCGTGCAGATAGTCGAATTTGCTGACGATATCGTGCTCATGATCAACGGCGAAACAATCAAGAAGGTAGAAGACCTTGCAACGGTGTCCGTAGAAAGGGTTGGCATCTGGATGGAGGGAGTTAAGCATCAGATAGCTCATCATAAAACCGAAGTTCTGCTCGTGACCAATGAAAGAGTTGTGCCGCACATAGAGATTACTGTTGGAGGGCACACGACATCTTCGAAACAGCAGCTGAAATACTTTGGAGTAATGGACGACAATCGCTTAAGTTTTGGTGCGCATGTCACATACTGTTCAAAAAGTGCATCAGTCATAGATTCATTAGTTGGATTATGTCGAACTGCCATGGTCCAAAGAGTAGCAAAAGACGTCTCCTTCCGAGCGTAGCGATACGGAGGAGCGGCCTGGAGCTCCGCGATAGAGGTAAAGCGCAACAGATCCAAATTACGGAACACACATTGGCTGATAGCCATGCGAGTTTCCTGTGCATACAGGACCATATCAGCAGATGCAGCTTTTGTCATCGCGGGAATGATTCCCATCGACATAACCCTGGCGGAGGATATGGAGTGTTACAAAGCAAGAGCTGTTAGAGGAGTGCGTAAAATTCAACGAGCAGCGTCAATGCTCAAGTGGCAGGAACAATGGGACGCATCGAACAACGTTAGACGCATAGGCTAATCTCGCAACTTTCAGACTGGGTGAATCGGAAGCATGAAGAGGTCAACTTCTACCTGACGCAGTTTCTTTCGGGTCATGGGTGCTTTAAGCAATACCTTCATCGGTTTAAGCTTATCAGCTCGCCTTATTTCCCGGTATGCTTAGATACGGAGGAATCGGCAGAACATGCTATCTTTGTCTGTCCCAGGTTCGTTTCAAGGCGCCAACAACTTCAAAATTTGAACGCTGATAACATTGTGAGTGAAATATGTCGCGACGAACAGTCCTGGCGAGCTATAGTTGACGAAATATCGCAAATCATGTGCGATCTAATAAGAATCAGGAAAGATGATGATCAGAGACAGCGAGATAGTCAACCAAATTTGACAAGCTAATGGAAGGTCTTGGACCTCGTATGACACTTCAATTCACAAGCAACGCGATCTTTCCTGCAGCAAAAGGAAGCAGAGATACCATTCGGGGTGGTCGTGACGGGATTCTATCTTGGTAGTGGTTGCGGGAGTGGTTGCTGTGACGGGCGCGAGTTACTTTTAGAGCGTTACCTAACCAGCACACGTGTCGGAGTCTTCGCGGAACCCAGTATCCAGGAGGTGGTGAAGGCTGAATGGATATGCAGGACATGTAGGGAGAATGCCAGACAACTGTCCTGCAAAACAGGTGATAGCCACAAATCCGGAAGGCATCAGACGAACAGGGGCGCAACAAGCTAAGTTGTAAGACCAAGTGGAGCGTGATCTGGAGCATGTGGGATGCCCGAAAAGTTGGAGAACGGTTGCCATGAACTGAGTGAATTGGAAGAATATTGTTATTTAGGTTGTATCGTGAGACGAAAATCATGTAAATAATAAAAATTCTTGGTAAAAATAACCAATTCAAGAACAAACAAAGTCATAAAAACTTCATCTATTGGTTTAAATTTAGAACATATTAAAATTTCAAAACATCAGATTTCTGATTGAATGAGAAAAAAAACTATATCAGTCATGAGATAGGAAAAAAAAACATCTGGAGGTTTTATATGTTTTCTTGTGTACTTCAAAACTTGCGAAGAAACAAGTTTTTGTACGAAATGACTACAAAAATGTTCTTCAGTGTTACATACAAAATGTGGTTAGGGACCGTTCACTAATTACGTAAGCACATAGGGGGGGTGGGGGGGTTTCACATTTGCTTACGATCTCTTACTAGGGGGGTAGGGGGGGTTTCCAAAAATCTTACGTAAGAAATGTTACATTGATAATTCGTCACACCCATACGAAACCATATTACTCAGGTTTTTACACTACTTATTTGTTGGTTATTTTTGATGTTATTTTATTTATCTTTTAATGTCTTTGAATTAATAAAAAAAAAATGCCAGTTCTAAGAAATTTTGAGAGAACCAATTCAAACAAACATGTCATCAAAAACACTAAATCACGTTATAAAAAAAGATCGTCGCTTTACTCTTTTCATCAATAACAATCTTTTAAATTGAGAAACATATAGAAATAAAAAGGAAAGTGGCGCGTTGTGACACCACGATTTGTATCCATAATGTTTCGAAAGTGGCTTCATCAAGAAAAAATTTTCGAAAATCAGTATGAGGCGCTTTAGATAACGAATTTCATGTTTGTTTTGTTCAGTGATAGACACTAGCAACTCTAAATTTTACAAACAATTTACCAAAAAAAAAGCCTCAAACTTTATCGCTTACTGCTGAAATCAGTCTGAGCTTTTAGGTTAGTTGACAACGTAATGGTCGTTAACCGTTTTGCACCAATTCTAGTAGTATAGAATGAATTATTTTTAGATTTTCATGATGTTCAAGTCAAAAACATAACATTTTTATGGTACCTTGAGCTAACCTGATATTTCACTCTTTATTTTTATCGAAATTCAGATTTTATATTGTTTATTCGATTGTGGAAATTTATAGAAGATTATATCAACCCCGAACATGCTTTGTCTTAAATAATGTTTTCTATAATCGTTTATGACATTTCATCTGTTGTTTTGTGGAAAATGATCTTTTCAAATGAGTAATAAGATAGTTTTACTCAAAATGTGCTTTGCTTTGAAGCATGGATGTCACATTTTAATAGATTCAAGCTATTTTCGAAAAAAAGGTGTCAATTTCTGAAAGAATAAAAAACGTAAGATCTTACTAGGGGGGAGGGGGGGTTTTGAAAAATCTTACTTTTTCTTACCAGGGGGGGAGGGAGGGTTAAAAATATCCACGTGCTTACGTAATTAGTGAACGGCCCCTTATTCCAGATGCCAACTGAACTCTTCCAGTAAAACCGCACATCATCTACATCAATGGGTGTTATTGTGTTATGATCAAGAGTGTTCTTTAAGTAACGTGACAGCAAAAAATTAAGCTGTACAAGGTTCGTATGGTTCTCCATTAGGTGGCACTGCCAAAGCAATTTTTTCAACAATAAGCCCTATTTGTCGATTTTCCAGCTTTGTAGATAGATCGTTGACGTACTTAGCCGAAGCCTGTATGCAAAATGGTGTTTTGCTGCTGCCTTTTATCTGGTTGCCGATAGAATAATCGTATCAATTTAGCACAACAAACTTCAAAGAACGGCTCTCCGATCTAGGAGAGCGACAAGATGAAAAAGAATAATGGCAACCAAACCGTGACCGCGAGATTTCCACAACCACCCGCTTTGTTTGGCGATAAATGAAGAAACAAACGAAAAAATAAGCAAATATCTGGCTACGAAACGTTGCCAGTTGCCAAACGTGGTCATTATAAGCTTGGGGTATATACATTTTGTTTCGCGTCGAATGAATGAGATGTTTAGCACTTTCGGTGACGGGAAGTTGACGAATGTTCTAGAACAGCCAACAAAAGGTGTAGTGCGACCGACGAATGGGGTTTACTGGAAATTTGGCATACATTTACAATAAGTGCATGAATGTAAACCTAGCAAAATCTGTCAAAAGCTGTATAAAGCTCATCACCAGATTTGTAGAAAAGTGACCGCCATAACCATATGCCTTCCGTTTTCATTGAATGACCCGCATCAAACAAAATCGTGTTAAATGCCGTCATCTGAAAGCTGAGCAAGAATAAATGTGATTTCATATCACAACAAAAGTCGTTATTGATTTTCTAACGCAAACGTAGACTAAGTTTAGTAATTTGTAGTTTAGTTCGAATTGGTGAGTCTGCACTAGAGTGCTCCAAATGACCCGAAATTTGAAAATGTTATACGCTGCAGGCTTAAATTGATCCTAGGCCTAGTACAAGGTCTCATGCCAAATTTGGACCAGATCAGATCACGAGAAGGAGTCGTTCAACGAGCCTAAAGTTTGTATGGGATTTTGGGACATTTTGTTCGGGAGGAACATGATAATTTGTTACGAATGTGTTACATGGGGGAAGGGGGAGTCTAAAAAGAACAAAAATGGCGTTTCGTAATATTTGAATGGTCCCAGCAGTGTCTCTCTTAATAGTGATGAATATCATCCTTAAAAAGATAACTAGTTTTTGAAGCTTAATAATTATTGTTTCTTAACTTGAATCGAAATGCAGTCTTCCGATGAAATACTTGACATGGTTTAAGCTTTAAGATAAACTGTTTTTAAAAGAAATTGGTCGAAGGGGACCAAAGCTATTTATGAAAATCTGGATTTTCGTGTTCCTCAAGAACAAAATGTCCCAAAATCCCATACAAACTTTAGGCTCGTTGAACGACCCTTTCCCGTGATCCGAACTGGCCCAAATTTGGCATGATACCTTGTACTAGGCCTAGGATCAATTTAAGCCTGCAGCGCATAACTTTTTCAAATGTTGGGTCATTTTGAGCACTCTACTGTCTATATTTCTGTTGTAGTTATCTCACTCATACAGCTTTCATTCGTGGGGTCTTTTTCAGGAACAACTCTCTCACAGAGAAAATTGTTCTGTTGTTGCACTTGTGTTTCTTTTGCGGCATAAAATTTTGTGAAGTGGTTGAATACATGCCTCTCAATATGTTGAGATTCCTGTATTTGTTCTCCTTCGCTGATCCGTTGCTATTTTTCACGCCTTCTTTCTCTCGGGTGAAATGTTGATAAAGGCTCTCCCGTTACATAAGTTTCGTTTATTTTCACAATCATTTCTGTGAATCGCTTTTGGCATGCCAGCATTTCTCCACAAATACGATTGATAGTTTGCAAGAGTTGTGGATTTTGGTAGAATTGCTCATATGCGCTATGTAGCAGACTGTACAGACGTTCTTGTGCCTGATTAAAATACTCAAAACATAGCTTTGACTTCCACCGGAAAAAGGATTTAAATTTTCATTTCGTAAAGAAAATCCACAATTGAATCCACGATGTAAAATCCCTACGTTGGCGAGTCCAAAACTGCCAACTTATTTGTAATTCGTTTATATTCTCGGTTGAAATCAAATATCGTCGGAGGCACCAATAGTTGTATCCACCGAGCACCCCAAGGTGGGAGAGGCAAATAAGCAATGTGAGAGCCTTATGGATGGTCAAAAAAGCAACAAACATGAGTAGCTGCCGATCTAAGTTCAGGCTGAAGGCATTGGCTTACATAAATACGGTCTAGTATGGATGATGATCTTTGAGTTCTATGTGTTTACTCTGAATCACGTGGGCATAGCTTGACCCATGCCAGGCGTCACAGTTGTAGTTGCTGAACAGCTGTTTGAAGAGATAAGCTTGGATTGGAAGTTGTTGCATCACATGGACGTAGCATACAATTGAAATCGTCTACCAAAACAACATGAGCAGTAGAGTGCCGCAAATAGTATGATATTTCTTATTGTTTATTGCTTATTGTTTAAAAACATCAACGGATCACATGTTGATCCTAATGATTACTAACTAACAAATTAAAATTAATATCAACATACCGATTAAAAGTTTTTAGAATGCCGATGAAAGCGCTGTTAGCCCCGTAATTGTTCAGGCGAATCGGAACGTAGAGCTGCAGGTTCTGGTTTCGTAATCCTCGGGGTCGTACGCTGAGAGGTATGGCCTCCAACAGTTCGGGGCAGTCGATTCTAGATGTTAGAAGGTCCGCTACAACTAGAACACGTGTAGCATTTCGGCGTGCTTGAAGCGTATCTAAGCCTATGAGACGGCAGCGGCTTTCATAGCTTGGTAAACGAAACGGATCCTGCCAGTTTAAGTGTCGTAGAGCGTACCGCAAGAAACGCCGCTGGATAGCCTCGATTCTTTCAGCTCCGTTCTGGTAGAAAGGGCACCAAACAGCTGAAGCGTACTCGAGAATAGAACGAACTATGCAACAATAAAGACTTTTCAGGCAGTATACGTCTTTGAAATCTTTGGCCATACGAAACAAGAATCCAAGGCTTCGAGAAGCTTTGTCGACAACATAGTTCGTATGAATCTTGAACTCCAGCCTTCGGTCGAGAATAACGCCCAGATCGTTGATATGGTCCACCCGGATGATGGTTTGGTCTCCGAGGTTGTACTCTGCATGAAGAGGATGCCGCTTACGGGTAAACGATATTACCGAGCATTTACTGCAATTCAAGGGCAAGCAGTTGATATCGCACCAGTAAGCAAAAGCGATGAATTGCTGTTGGAGGAAGTTGATGTCGTCTTGGCCGTTTATAGTGTGAAAAAGTTTCAGGTCATCGGCATAAGCGAGCTTTGTGCCACCGAGGAGCGAGAGTACATCATTAAAATAGATCACGAAAATGATCGGTCCCAAATGACTTCCTTGAGGCACTCCTGAAGAAGCAACGAACTCCTAGAAAAGGATTCACCAGTACGAACGGATAACTTTCGTCCCATTAAGTAACTCCGGAACCAATCCAGTAGGGAACCACAGAAGCCTAAACGTTCGAGCTTTGCGATTGCAATTTCGTGGTTCACCTTATCGAACGCAGCAGAGAGATCTGTGTAAATGGCGTCTGTTTGACTTTTCTTGGCAAAGCTGTCCTGCACGAACGATGTAAAGCTCAGTAGGTTTGTAGTCGTGGATCTTTTAGGCATGAACCCGTGCTGATCGTTGGAGAAGTGATGCTTGCAAAATGAGAAGATGGGATCCAAAACAACTAGTTCAAACAATTTGGCGATCGCGCAAAGAGCGGAGATTCCACGATAGTTGCTCACGTCTCTCTTATCTCCCTTTTTGTGGACAGGAAACATGTGAGCTTCTTTCCACAATGAAGGAAAGATTCCGCCGTCCAGCGATGATTGAAAGATATGCCTGATAGGTGTCAGCAAAGATGGCATAAAACGCTTCAGAAAGGTAGCTGGTATACCGTCCGGGCCCGTAGAAGATGAATTTTTTAGCTTAGCTGTCGCTTTTAGGATGGTTGCATCGTCGACCAGAATACCATTCAAAGATGACCCTAGGGGTGATATATTCAGTACAGCTCTGGCCAGTTGCTCCAAGGAAATTCTCCCAGTTGTGAAAATACTAGAAAATTTCTCGGCAAAAAGTTCACAAATTTCTGGATCAGAATTCGCTGTGTCGCTGTCGAGGAACATGTAGGACGGAAGCCCTGGTTCTTTCCGTTGATTTTTTACGTGCTTCCAAAAAGATTTCGGACTGGTCTTGAAATTTCTTTGTAACCGATTTAGATAATTCAAGTAGCTACGCTTACTGACTTTTTTATAAGCAGAGTTTAGTTTGCGGTATTCTCCCTTAGTGTAAGGGGATTTGTGCTTGTTGTAGTTTCGGAGTGCACGTTTCTTGGCCGTCTTCAGTCGCCGCAGTTCTTTAGTGACCCAGGGAGCCCGTAGATCAGTAGCTACCCTACGTTTCGGAACATGGCGATCAATAACGTAGTTAAGAATGTTCGAAAAAGTCTCAGCAGCTGCATTTGGATCAAAAGGATCGAGCTCAACTTCTCATTCGATGGACTCAAGAACGAGAGATATAGTTTCGAAATCCACGTTCTTGAAATCTTGATAGAAGGATGCCGTTTTCTTCACTGGAGCATATCTCCTTGCAGCAGCGAAAGAGACCACTAAGGCTGGGTGATGTGGAACCGCTTTGACAAGGGGAGCGGGAGCTAAGTCAATCGTCGGAATCCAGAAACCTTCGTTAACGAAACAGAGGTCGAGCATACGTCCGTTTTCATTCTCGATATTATTTATCTGACGTAGAGTCGCTGTACTCAGGGCGTCTAAGTATATGCTAGAAGATGCCGAGAACGAAGAGTGCACAGGATCTGGAAACAGAAAGCCACTTCGAGAGGAGCACCATTTTAGACCGGGCATGTTGAAGTCGCCAAAGATAAGTATGTCATCCTCAGGAGAGCAAAAGGAGCTGACTTTAGACAGGCAATGCGAAAAGGACTCTGCTAAAACCAGGTCGCCAGAACGATCAGGAGGCACGTACACTACGCATAGATAGAGTTTCCGATTACCGAGATCAATGCGATCAATCAATCAATGCGATATAGTTGTGTTGAAAGATCTCTCGCTCTCCAGATTTTTCGATTCTGGTGGTTCGTGATGAGGGTACTGGTGCAGGAATTGTTTTCTGTGCTGGTAGGTGTTGTGTTTCGTTGATTTTTGAAGGTTAAGTTTTGGATGTTGGTAGAAGTTTTGTTGTTGGTTTTTAGTAAATACCTCTACTTTTCAGCACTTCGGAATGATAAAATTCGGTTCCAGCTTCCAGTTTGTCGACCATTATCAAGAGGACACCCAGTCGATGGAAGTTCCCGTTCGGCTGGAGAACCGTGGAGTCCTTTGGGCCGTAACCATGGCATTTGTTAGTTGGTCTGTGTTCAGCTTTTGTACAAGGAGTTTTCTGTTTTGCACACAGGGTATTTCGATATGCACAAAATCCTTGCAGTGCATACAAGTTTGACGCTGACCTTTGAAGCTCAGTGCAGTATTTCGCCCTTCGATAACAACATACGAAGAAATGTTTTCGGTGATAATTACACGTGTGGTACGAATATCGAGTTGATAATGTGTTCGTTCGTTACAGTTTCGGAGAGATCGTACAGCTGAAACTTCAACTGTCCCCACTACTCGAAGTTTGTGGTCTCTGTCATCTACTACAATACTGTGCCTATCATCGTGCTCTTCAACAATGCGTTCAGAAAGCACTAGGTCATTGACCGTAACGTAAACCATTTTTAATAGTCTGTTGGGCTGTATTTGGACCACATTTTCTTTTGTCAATCCAAGTTCAAGCGCGATGAAGTCTTGGATTTTTTCGTAAGTCGGAACTTTTGGCACTTGCGAAAATTCGATGCGAAAAGTGTTTTGGCGGCGTGTTACACACGCGCTATACTTAGACAACACGCATGCAGTTTTAAGACGTGTAAGTTTATAATATTGAGATAGCCCATGTTCGACTTTCGAGAGACACAACCGAGAAACGATCCGTACTGCTTGAAAGTTGAGCGCTAACTGGCATATTTAGATCACAACCAAAATTTCAGTGAATGTTATTTAAGCAATTTTCAATACTCATGCCAAATAAGAGCTGATTTGAGATGTTTTCCGTAAAGTACGTTGAGTTTTTGTGAAAATAATTTTAGCTTTCTTAATTCTGATGATCTGGCATAATATCAGATAGAAAATGAGTACGGCGATGGACAAAAGCGGGAGTGAGAAGATCAAGAAATTGATAGCAATACTAATATTATGAATTCGTCTTGGTATCTACATCTTCGTACCTGAAAATAATCAAATTTTCGAAGGTGATGGAAAGTATTAGAGAAACATGAGGTATCAAAGAAAAAAAGAACATAAGCCAAAAGGTACAACGGGCTCCCCGACGGGACTTGAATTCCCGTCGGTGAGCCCGTTGTATCTTTTTCGAAAAATTCATGATTTTTACGGCTTATGTTCCATGTTTATTTGATACCTCATGTTTTTCTAATACCTTTCTAATACTTTCGAAAAATGGTTAATACTGAGTCCTGATAAAATCTGACTTATCTCGAATACTTCATTGAATTCATGGGTAAGCAAATATGAAATAAAAAGTTGGATCAATCATTGAAATGCACTACCTTCCCAGTACAACCCTTTTCAATTTGGCTGATTCAATAGCATCATCACAACCGGGGATTTTATTTTCATGATAAATGCAGTATTTTCCTACGTTCAAACTTGAATGGTTTAGTCAATCTTCCGACAGTAGCCATAACCGAATCCCACCATTCATCGCTCAAACCGGCACCGAATTCAAAGGGCCATTCCAACAAATTAGCAATGCTCCGCCATCGATCATCGATTGAAATCGAGTCTCTCGACGACGACGGCGGAAAGAAGCGTCACTGGGTCGTCAGACCTAAATATGTACGAACAGAGTTCAGTTGGTCAACTGGAGCTGAACCGTCTATGGTAACCCCAAAAAGCGCTGCCGGATTTTAATTTTGCTTTCTGCTTCCAAATTTAGGTCATAAGACTGCCGCCTCTGGGAGCCATTGACGGATGTCGCTCGAACGCGTGTCTGGGGCGTTATTGTGTCAACTTTCGTGTAACTTTGACCGATGTTTGCCGGCCATTGTTTCTCTTTTGTCGGGTTTGTGGAACGAAGCAGGGTGAGATCGGTGCTGAAGCGACCAGCTCAAGCCGGACAAATCCGATGATGATGATGCATAAATCGTGGAATGAAATAGTTTTGTTTGATTCAACAAAATCACGACATCGTTGTACACTCCACACACAATCGGCTCATGTAACTGATTTGGTCGAGAGACGAGCAACCTAAACGCATGACAACTCGACTCGCCTAGCTATTTAAAGTAATAATGATTGAGCAATTAGTGCTCATCCGCTAAAAAATTGCCATAGGTGGAGATTTCAGCGGAAGATTTGCCCGTTCACCAACGGATGTCATTAGTAGTTGTCTCTGATGAGACTCGATACATTCCAACAGTTTGTTGTTTACTCGACGAGTACGTATTTTTCAAGGTCACACAGCAAAACATTGCACATAGTGTATGGTGTTTTGACATTTTTTGCTAACTTCAAAGAACTACCTTTGAATGCATTAGCATTGGTACAAGTACCATTGCCATTTCCTCGATTTCAACCATCAATACGTGACAAACTATTTGCAAAACTTCATCACCTCCTTCGCTTCGGCCACTTATAAGAAAGTGAAAGTTCAATCCCATAGTCGGAGAAAATATTACCACCTCCAGTCTAATAAGAACTACCCGTGGCAGTGTAAGACATCTTATACGATTTTGCAGTTGAACTGCAACCCTTATATCTCAAAAGGTATCCTCTATCCAATTGGATGGATTCATTACCTGTTCGTTCACCATCAACACGTACCGATCACGATAATAATTGAAAAATTTCACTTTTGTACACGACTTTTGAACGCAAATCTCTCACCGGACCCGACGTGCCGAATTCGCGACGAATAATCACCGAATAGCGACAATTATTGCAATTACACGCGCGGCGGCAGCCCAAAAAAACAAGTTCCAACTGGAATAGTCACTCGATGCAAACTTCCAACAGCGATGTTTCTCGAAAACAAAACACACCAACTATGACAGATGCAGGCGGAGACGTAAAACCAAAACAAAACGAAAGCATTTTTCCCTCTGTGGCTGTTAACAAATACTCTCGCAAACGCTTCGGTTCAAGCCAAAACGGGCCAACCTTCCATGAAAAAACCGGTATTTCGCAAGGCAACAAAATTGCAGCTACGAGAAAGAAAAGGAACGCATACATCGATGGATTGGGCTGATAAGAGGCGATATCATCAACTAAAACCCGCTCCCAGCTGATCCAAGGTTCATTCCAATTGGATTCGTGGAGTGATCGCGATGGAAGATTTTGTTTGGAAAGAAATGGGTGGTTGACAGCAGAAAGTGGGCGAGCATTGCGCATGCTTTCAGTTGGGTACTGAGCTCACGCACACATTTCCAGTCCATGCTGCTGGCCCCTCGATGAACGTGCCACGTGAAACTGGAGTTCATTCCGGGAAATTTTGCTTAAACAATTTCCAAAATGTCTTAAATTTTTACCATTGGATGGTGGAGCATTGTAACCTTTCAAAGATCGCACATGATCTTTTTTTCTCTCGTGAACTTTTGTTTTTTTCTAGTTATTTTCTGAATAAAAAAAGTTGAATAAGTCCTTAGGAAAATGGTTTCCTTACTGTTCGAAACACATGACTGATTTTCACGAACAGAATGCGTTTCCATAGTTTACAGGCGTTTGCTTATCTAGATAACTCTATCCAGTCGTTTTCAGAAGGGACAAAACTGAGGCATCACTTTATTAGAATTTGAATTTAAAGTACTGAAAATGTAGTTATTCAACGCATGTAGTTCGGCAATTTATGAAAAAAATTAAAAAATATTTTCCTCGACGTTCAGGGTTTTCTGAAAAAAGATATGTCTAGTAATAAAAGTAAACTTCTGTGATTTTTTTAAGCGATGTTTAAAAGGATTAAAAGGACTAAATGTGTTTGGATCTATGTAGGTACGCTAAAGTAATGAAACCAAACCAAATCCACTAAGGTTTTGTTAAATTAGTTCCAGTCGCGACCTATTTCTTATCATAGATTTATGTTTTTCAGCATAGTTGAACAAACAAATAACAGATGGTTGTATGTAGCACTAAATACCCAACAAAAAAGTGTAAAAAGAGGCTGAGAAAATTGAAAAAAATGGTCATCGAAAGAATCAACGTGAAAAAACTTGACGACTACGAGAGTAAAATGAAAAAGGTTAACTTAACTTTATTATGCTGTAGAAAAAAAAACCTTTTAGTGGTCAAAAATAGATCCTGACGGTGGTAAAAAATTGAAACCTGGTTGTCCAAAATACCGACCAGAGTAATAATCCAATAAACAATTTTCAAGGCTTAAGTCTTGTTGCATTACAACAAACGACGATATGTTTCCATAGAATAGGCATAGAACATCGTAATGGGTGGGTAGAATTTGCAAAATAGTAACATTTTGTTTTTTATTTCAAGTTAGGTACACCGGGGCAAGTGCAAATGTATTTCACCATAGTTCAACTTTCACATGTCCTAGAAAAATATGTATTGCTGAAATTGCACCCATTTAGACACCTGCGCAAATAATTTCCACGCAGAAATATTTTCGTATTTGATGTACACATAGACACTCGGTGTCAGTTTTTGAAATCAGCCGTTGCTTGCTTCTGATTTTTGAATCACTTTCCAAAAGGCATAATCGTTGTTGTTTTGAACGAAAATGAAATGCGAACCAAGGAGTTTAATAACGAAAATTGTTTGACCTACATGAAAAGACATGAAGAGAAAACAGATTGCATTCTGTACATTCCGGTACCAAAATGTAAGTGGAACAAACCAATCCATCGGGCGTTTTTCGAATTACTAAAAATAAGCTAAAATTTAAGAAAAGACATATATACCAGTCGCAATTATGCTTATTCAATTTCATCTAAAGAAATAAAGCATATGACCCATTCCAGCGTGACGTCACAACGTTTGCAAAACAATTTTTTGGTATATTGTATGTAAGTTTTACAGGTCATATCGCACATTGTTAAAAATTGTACATTATAAGGTCAAAATTTAATTCTCTACAATTTGAAACCAAAAGTATGTGTATAGAATAAACAGTTAACAAAATATAAGTAAAAGGAATCGTAAAGTCACAACGCGCCTCTTTTCCCACTTTTCAGTTTTTTTTACAACGCCGCAATTTTCTGCTCTTCTATTTGATCAAATTTTATGAAAATTTCAGGAAAGTATCGATTCGTTACAACCAACAAATCGCTGTTTTTGATTTTTTCAAATTTTGATTTCAATTTATTTTAGAGCGATTCAGTTTCGTGACGTCACAACGCACCATTTTTTTAAAGCAGGGTTTTGCAAAGCGTTGTGACGTCACGAAATTTTATGGTTGGCTACATGAAATAAATCAAAGTTTAATCTTAAAATGAATGCTTAACTTACTTAAAATGCTTAAAAACCTAATAAATAATGTGATTTGGTGATGAAATCGATCCATTTCTTCCCAAAAAGT
>NC_073693.1:259493510-259540814 GCF_029784155.1 Uranotaenia lowii
TTGAGAAAATGAACTTGAAAAATATTCGAGTAGTGTCTTATTTTACATAAATTTGGTATGAGACATCCTTCCCTGTTTCACAAAGTGACATGGGTTATTCAAAACAATAAATCATATATTACGTCAAATGTTCAAGTTCAATGAATTATAGTAAAAATGTAACAACTGTATAAACCTGGGTAACTGGGCAGGACAATCAGATTGTTTGGCTTGCAAGATTCTTTCCTCCTGGGATCCTATATCGGAAATTCCGTCTGCTGTACAGCTGTAATTCGATTTGGTTTGGATTTGAATCATAAATTTATACACTTTCAACTTATCAACTTACCGGAGGAATAGAAGATTCCATTTTTCTCGAATTCTGCTAACATGTGTCGCACTGGCAAACGATCGAGTTCGGTGTTGGCTGATTCCTCGCAAGAACGGACAGCCTAAATTAATGATCCATATGTCTAATTGGTTCTTTTTGAATTTTTCATTAGCCGTTCCATCGGATGCTAAACTGAAATTAAGTTCGTTGATAGCACATTCCAGAATCTCTTTCTTGCATCTTGATTTGGATTCAGAATCAAATTTCGTTCACTTTTAGTTTGTTAACTTACCAATGTAGCGAATTTTCTTGAATTTTGATGAATGCTAAGGGAATCCGTCCCGCTGGTGAACGATCGGGGTCAGGGTTGACTGGAAACGGCCAGTTGCAACAAAATGTTCCATCAAAAGTGGGAAAGAATAACAATCTACCCATAGTGCAAAATGATTGGCGTGAACAATGTCAACAAAAATCTTGTTTGGGAAAAGTGACGTTTGTTTTCAATGTATTAGTGAGAGGTGCAATCGTTATGTGCAAAGCTTGGATCCCATCTCGTTGAATGGCAGCACCATATGCATTGTGTTGTTGTCTCCGAAGATTCGTTCGTGAAATAATATGCCCGATCATCTTGATAGTTAGGGATCTTTGTTTTAATGTAAGATGATATCTGTTGAAATACATGGATAACAATTCAAGGTCATGTTCTAGATCATCGATGATTGTGTTTTAGAATTTCCTTGTATAAAAAAGAGCTGTATCATCAGCGAATAACATTGCTGTTCCCATTAGTGGGGATTACAGATATATCATTAATGCATAAACTATTCCAGTTTTCCCCACAAAACGATTGGACTAGATCTTACGCTACAGGTTGGCCCAAAAATTGTCGATGGAACGCGACTAGGGCCATGGGAATTCAGAAATGCATTCTTCGAATAAAATATTTGTCATTATTTAGGCTTCAAAAAAAACCATATTCAAAAGAAATCGGCCGAAAGAAACCAAAGATATTGATGAAAAACTAGTTTCCGAAAAAATGTCTTAAAATTCCATACCAACATCAGGCTCGTTGAGCGACCCTTTCCCGTGATCCGATCTGGCCCAAATTTGGCATGAGATCTTGTT
The DNA here is from genome assembly GCF_029784155.1 of Uranotaenia lowii. Taxonomy (NCBI): domain Eukaryota; kingdom Metazoa; phylum Arthropoda; class Insecta; order Diptera; family Culicidae; genus Uranotaenia; species Uranotaenia lowii. The sequence continues at coordinate 259,494,946 of NC_073693.1, forward strand.
CTAGGCCTAGGATCAATTTTAGCCTGCAGCGTATAACATTTCGCAGGTTTTAAATTTCCCATACAAATTTGGGGCAGTCTAGTGTACGTAAAATTTTAAATAATGATAGTAAAGCCGGAACCAACTTCAAATCCTTCTTTTGTCTTTGTTGGATTAGGAGCAGCGCGAAGGGGGGGATAATAAAAAAAACCTGGAAATAAAGAAATTTTTTATCGAAAGATTTAATAAAATAAATAATAATAAAAGGTGATAACACTCTCATCTCCTACAGTTTGTTTTTTGCTCTTGTAGTCTTTCGGATATTCGATAAATTTTTCGGAATCGAATAATCAAAACAAAAGAAATTCAAATAAATTTAAAAAGCTGGTGTGGAGTCCCGGGTATCACAACAATTGAGCTCTTTTTGCTCTAACGGCCTCACCTCAGTTGTGCTGTTATTTCTCTGGATGTTACAGCTAAAAGAGAACTTCTTATTTGATTTTAAATTGAGCAATTTTAATATTAATTTAAGACCACTCTAATTTTTTACGGAACATTCAGCTAAATTTTGTGGTCTCAGTTTTTATCATATGATGGAAAAGGTTATACCTAGTTATGAGAAATCGTAAGTTAATTTATAAGGTTATCTAATTTTGAGCGCGCCAATTCAAAGAAATAAATACATAGTTTTAGGATTATACTTAAGTCTTTAACATTTGCTCAATAACATTGTACACCCCTTTCAATTAACAAAAGGAGCCTAAATAGACAATAACTGGGAAAGTGTAGGCATGAATTGATTTTTTTTTGCTTTTATTGCAGACATAATCGCGCAAAAAAATTTAACATGGTTTTGGAATGTTAGAAATAGATAATATGTTTGTTTCACGAACTCTATAAGATTGTTTTCACCTCATGAAGAATATCACTTTTGACGATTGGTTGCACGGTTATAAAATATTTTTTCGTTTCCATCCTTCTTCGGTGGTTTTTCCTCAGTTTCAGCTGCCTTTTCCAAAAGGACATGATTTTTCTCGCCAACGCAATGAACCAAACGACAGCGAAGCAGACGAAAGCTCCGGTAATTAGCCCAAGGGATCCAACCCAGGATGAACGGGTTATCTTTGCAGAATTGTTTGTTGTCGATTGAGCCGTCAGACAGTATCCCAGCTGCGCATCCAAAAACTGTCCGTAAGTGTGGCATAGGCATGATTCCTGTATTTCCGGCGATGTCGATGCCAAACTTAAATTCATGTAGTTTGGAGGAATTTGTACGTATATCAATAGATCATTTCCCACGAGGGTTACTTTGGTCGGGCACTTTTCTATTTTGTATGGAATGGAGCAAAAGTTGATGATTATGTTGCTCGTATAGTTGATCATAGTTGTCGGGTATGTGTAATGGGTAAAATCTATAATTCTATCAGCATCCCAACATATCAACCTATCTGGCTTCATTTCACACTTCATTGATACCGTTAAGCAATCTCTGGCTGCTGTAGATTTTTGTAGGCGTTTGCTAGTTTGTGTCATGTTTTTAAATGTGACATTTGCAATGGCAATCGTTGCCCGTGAGTTGGAGATTGAAATTTTTTCATTCCGAGTGAGAGCATTAACTTTCGAGATACAACGATTTTCGGGATTTACCCAGGTTAAGATGAAGCAAAACTCACCGATGCCTACCAAATGTAAAAGGACAAGAATAAGCAACACTTGATTTCGGATCATAGTTCGATACTATTCTGAGCAGACATTCAATGCGTAAATCGGGTGTTTTGGGACGTTAAGTAGAGATTGCCAAACGTGGGAATCATAACAACTGTTCCCATCATATTAACTAAGTGTATCGATAGGGTAGTGGTTTATTATTTAACTCAAAAAACATTCTCTAATCACCTATGAATATCCAATTGTCCGCCAGAGTTATTCTGAATCGATTTATTATTGAATTTTTAAACTCTTTATGTAAAGCATATTTTTAAATATGATACTTTTACCTTCATTTGCACAATCAGAGAAGGTAAAGTGGGATGGGATAAATAGTTTAAAAAACGACTTGAATGCTGACCAAATTTGAGAAAAAAAAATTCAGTTGTTTTTCACAAAACCAAGAACAACATTTGATTCCTTAGATTTCGAACTCTCTTCTAAAAATTACGAAGATAATCGACTTAATGATTTGAAAGCACTAGTGAAAATGCCTAACTGCTATCGACTCTTTCTTTTACCTCACCTCCAGATGAAAGTTCGAATGACTTGGGGTAGAAGTGCGATCATTCAAAATTCTGAAACAATCATTCAACCTTTTAACTGAGAAAAACTCAACAATGAAGCAACTCCACAACAATCAAATTAAATTTAAAGCACTACAAAACACTTGTTCAACATCGGCTAAGCAAAAAGAAATGGCTGATCTTGTTATGTACACGGTTTATTCTTCATCCGGGGGCATTTTTAAGTTTATCACAAAAATAGGGTAGGTGATCGGGATATTGATGACTGGGTTTTTCACACGACCAATTGACAACAAACTGATTCCAGCACCCTAAGTTCTCCGAACAACTTTGTCCTTTCAGCGACTCAATAGTAAAACTAATCGGCAAGCAAATGTCGTTTTCGCAGCAACTTTCCAATCCTGGAGGCGGATATCAATTTTTAATTCAATGAAAAGTGACCGACCGGCGAAAGGCGGCGCGAGATGATGGAATGGCCATTCTATATAATTCAACCAAAAACGCCGCTAGGGGAAAAGGAAAACTTTCAACTGGATCTTAAGATTCCGACGAGACGGCTCAAAAGACGAACATAAAGTTCTCAGTTGGACTTGTTTACACAGATGAATGTTGCATTTCCTTTACAAATTCCATCGAGCGATTGCTTCTTGATCTTCCAAGGGGAAAGTTTTATCTGTTTCAAATTGAAGTTTGTTAATTTTTGCTTGCTATGTCTTGTATAGCGGACATAAAAACGAAGCTTCTCCATTTCATTTGCCAAGCCATTGAAGGCTTGCCATTTTTCACACTCCAATATTTTTGCTCATTTTACCAGTTGATTCTAAACTTTTTTTTTATTTTCATTAAATCCTCCCACCGACCATGTGTATGTCTGTCTTCAGATGAACCGATTACGGTTTTCCCCACAAATGAGCCAGAACCAATTTCACGTGATGGTTCTTGCGAGAGAAGAAAAAGTATAGGAAATTTTGCTTGGAAAGTTTTTTAAACTGATAATACAAGGTGCAAGATATTGGAATTGATTTGGAAAGAATTTAGGTAGTTTTTTCTACTATCATGTAATCGAAGGTTCTGTTAAGATTGTTTGAACGAATACTGTAAGGTTTTAAAAAGGTTTATCAGTTTTTTAAACTTTGTTAAAATGAGTAATAAACGCAGGTGGTGGAATAGAGTTATCTTTATTCATGTTTCGTCAGTCTAGTCATTAAATAACTACACAATTCATTAGCGGTTGCTATTGTCTCACTCTCCAATTATCATCTTCCCTAACCGGGAAAGTACTCATTTCTGAATTAGTACTTTGATGCTCTTACCCAGAGTATCTGGCAACTCTATTGTGTTATCACGAACCCAATTTAAGTAGTCTCGCTTAACCGTGTGATGATTTAAACATTTGTACCACGTTAATCATCATCACCTGTCATCAATTGCGAATTGAACACCAAAATAAAAAAAAAGTTTTGTTTCTGCTCGTGGCAGCAGAAGTTTCAATACCTCCCCTCAATTCGTAAATTGAGAATGTTGAACAGCCGTGTGCCTCGCCCTAGGTAACGCCTTTGTGAAGGCTGATCCTCAGTGGAGATGTGTCGAAAGATAGCTGACCGCATCTTATGATGTCTCTGATGAATGCATACTTAACGTTCAGATGCTTTATCCGCTGATGGGTTCGCGCCTCTTCCAGACACTGGATGCAAGGGATGTTATCCTCCATTAACGTGAAAGGAGTGCTAACCGCTACTAATTCACCAAGGAACTTTGTTAACCACAAACCTCCCTAGACTGCTTGGCAACGGGCTCCATCTCAGCTTCGGTCGACAACAGACTGATCGTCTGTTGACGTTTCGTTGACCATGAAATAAGATTCCCGAAGATCATGTAAGCGTAACCTGATAAATATGAATATTCGATCATCAGAATCGTTGACAAATCTGCGTTTCTGCGGAATACCAACACAGTATCGGTCGTACCACGAAGGTATCGCAGAATTCGCTTCAGGCTTTGCCAGTGACTATCCGCCGGCTGGCCTTGTACTTGCTCAGTGCTCTAACCGCAGCACAGATATCTGGTCTCGAAGATGTCGTCAGTTGTTGTAGACAACCGATTAATTCTTTGAACGGTTGTTCGGTGATAACCTCACCATCGTTCAACTTCGTTCAGCGAACGTTTGTGGTGTACTTACCGTTAACAATCGGCCATACCGAATCGCTGCTGAACCTTCTCGACGTATCCTGATTGCGAAATCTCGATAACGCTACTCGAGAAGTCTCGCTTGATGGTCATTCCCAAGAAAGTCTTGGCCTTCCTAGAGATCCTTCATCTGGAATAGCCTTCCAAGCTCGGTCTTGATCCAGATAACCTCTGAAACGTCTTTTCCGGCAATCAGGATGGCATTTTCGTACAGAATGAGGGTGAGTCCTCGCTTACAGGATCGGTAAACGCAGCAGTCATTCTTCAACGGATAGAAACCAAGTTTTCTTATCTCGTCGTCGAATCGCTGGTTCCAAGCTCGAACCGCTTGCTTCAAGCCGTACAGGCTTTTCTGTAATCGAACGACCTTTGATTTGCCAACGTCATCGTTTGGCAACTGCATGAAGATAACCTCTTCCAAATTTCAATTTAGGATTGCAGTGTTCACGTCCATCTGATGAACGACTATGTCGAATTCGTTCGCCAACGCCAAGACGGTTCGGACACTCTCCATCTTCTCCATCTTGGCAACCTGTGCATCGGTTTCCCAGTAGTCCAATCCTGGTATTTGGGAACATCCTTTCGCAACCAATCGAGCCTTGTAGCGACCATCGTCCTTCACGGTGAACACCCACTTGGATAGGATGGCTTTCCTGAGACTAGCTTATCTAACTAGCTAGCTAATCGCTTCCCAAGTCTAGTCAAGTTCTTGTTGTGAATCTCAATCGTCTCGGTGCTTCAGCTCAGTGATGTTCTGATCTCGCTCCTCTTCAACAACAGCGGCTACGTTAGGCACGTTGCGCTGTGTAGTTCCTTTTGTTCGCTGACTTCGTCTCAGGCCCGGTTCAGAGGTGACGGAATCTAGGGAATTCCGCTCTGCTCTCGTAGTCACTCTCGCCATGATTGTCAACAAACAACGTGTGCTCGGGATCAGCAGAAATATCGGCTAACCGCTCAGAGGTGTTTTCTGTTGTTGGTACATCGGGTGACTGCTCAAAAGTGTTTTCGGATACTCGCACATCGACTGGCTGCTCGGATGTTGGCTGTTGTTCTGGCTCATACACATCGGCTAACCGCTCAAATGTGTTGGCCTCTGGTGGGTCTTCGACAGGCTTCTCGATGCCCTTCTCTGGCGCAGCACCGCCACACACTAGATCCAAAACGCTGGTTTCATCGAAGACCACGTAGCTGTGAATCTCGATGGATCGGCTCGTACCATTCCAAAGCCGATATCCGTTATTCGCGTAACCCACGAATACCAGATCTACCACTTTTCTTCGGAAATCTGTTCGTACGCCGGGCAACCGAAAATGCGCAGGTTGCTCAGCTTTGGCCTCCGACCGTACCACATCTCGAAAGGATTCTTGTTATCCACGAGACCTCTTGTTGGTGATCTGTTTGTGAAGAACAGAAGAAACAGATTAACCATGGAAAGTATCAATAGAACACAAAACCCCTCAAGTTGTAATGGTAACTCGAAAGGGTTTTTTTTTACGATTTTGACTCTTATGCAATAGCATCTGTCTTATGACATTTTTTCAATTTATTTTAATGTATCAATCAAAATAATCAGCAACACATAATCGTGTTGATTTTAAGATCAACATGATTAAGTATTGCTGATAACTACTATATGAATCGAAATTGATGAAAATTCTACCTCGCTTTAAATACTCCTGCTGATGGCGATTAACTGCCGATAACGAAAAACTTCGCATTTAGTCGCTGGTATCAACGCAGAAGTGACGATGTTTTTCACAAAATTTTTCATCGCTCATGCAAAGTTTGGAACCGAATTATCTCACATTATTGCACTTTTTACAAATATTTTGCCACAAAAAATGACGCACTCAATAATATTTTCCCTATAACCCTCAACTTACTACTTCAAATATTATTTTAATACTCATTTGGTTCACAAATTTATTTTCTCAAAATTATCAGCAACCAACTACGCACACGAAGTTAACATAACATCAACGATTACCTTTGGCAGCTCACTAACAGCTTTTGTTTGTGGTTCCAACGCGTTTTTGCTCAAAAACACTTTTAAAGCATATTTCAAACATTATCAAATATATTTGATTTCAAAATCTTCATAAATATTATATTTTCTTCGGATTTTGATAAAATTTCTCCATCACAAAAAAAACATGTGCTGAAGGTTCAGCACTCGCCCTTTCTTTTCTCCCTTGCCATTTTGCTAAAAGTTCAACTAAAATTTGTTTTCTGAACATAACTTTCACGAATGTGAGAAAAATACCAATAAGAACTCACCGCAGTGCTCTAATTCCTTGGCCGCCATTCATTAGACCCAAAGTCTTACGATTAGGAGAAATCTATGCATTCTTATAGATGTATGTTGGCATTTATTATGTATATTTAAAAAGATATTATGAAAATATGTTAAAGTCATATTATAATAAATAGTTACTCTTAATGAAGGTAAAAAGATCATTTTCACCAAATTCACAAATAATTAAAAACGCTTCCAATGTCTAGGGTATCGTTATTGAAAATTGAATGAAAAAGGTCACCGAGTAATGGCCTCAGAGAATAAAATTGTGCCAACTTTTTCAATTTGTTGAATCAATTATGGTGAGTGCTCACACTTTGGACCTAGAGCCTACTTTATTCCTAAATTGCCGAAAATTGCAAATTATTCATTTTGCTAGCATAGGATAAAGATACCTCTATGCACACAATGAACTCCCACTCTTCCTGAATCCTACCATACCACTTTTTGCCATAAAAAGTCTTTCTGAAAAAATTTTCAACGTTTATAAAAATGTCCCTTCTCATCAGTGGAAAATCAGACAGCCTAATTAGTGGGGCGTGTTTTAAGAAGTAAGAGTGAATAAGGTAAAATTTTACTGTCCAAGCCAAAGTTAAAAGGGAAAATACTTTCATTGTAAAGAATATGAACCATACTACTTATTTTTCCTAAAATGAAAGAAAATCAATGGAAAACCAGGAAAATTTGTAAAGGGTCAAAAAATAGGATAGTAACTTTTAAACAAAAAAGCGGATCTAAAGTCTCTTCTATGTAGCCAAAATATGTAAAACAAAAACACACGTTCATGTTAAGTACGTACTTGAATTGTGTGTAAACAAACAGTGAACCTGTAAATAGTTTTTCGGTGAATGATTTAAAAAAAAAGTGTAGTTTATTTAGTCAGATTGATTATATGGGCCCAACCATTTATAAATGAAGAAGTAGTTTATAAATTTTTGCAAATGTTGAACTTTTGCATTTTCTTTAGTGAAAATTCTACTGAAAAATGCGTTTGTTATTAAAAAATGGTTTAGTTTATTGAGTTCTTTCACTTATGCTAGCAAAAAATTAAAAAAGCATTCGGCCTTAAAATACATCAATCCTATATAATCTATATCAAAATACAGGCTCTTGTTCAATTCATGTGTCTGTTCATTTTCATCAGATTTTGTTGCTATTATAAAAATTCAAAGGCGCTTGATGCATATTCAGTTAAGTATATTTGTTCATTTTCGAAAAATATTTTCGATCTATTCCTGTCTAAAAAAAATGTATTCTTTATTCTGTTGTCAATATGAATCAAAACTCACTTTCTAGGCGTATTGGATTATAAAACGGTATGTAAATCTTCCCACTTTCTTTTTTTTTCAAACGCCCGCAAAAAGTCATACCATAATATCATATGCATGAGTATTAATTTTTAGGACAACAATTACCGCTTCAAATCACACGAAATCTAAATATTTTAGAGTTTTTAAAATCGTTTATATGGTTTTGATTGGATTGGCAAAATATCAATCTGGGTCACATCTAGGCATCATTCATTATCAAGTGCTGTACAAATGAGCTAGGGATCAAGAAGAAAAAAAACACATCTAGGCTTCGAACCGCATTGAAAGTTTGCTGGTTGAGAAATAGGCGCCAAATATTCCCACTTATCAGTATTCTATGCCATGATCACTATTCAGTCGCGACGTTTGCTCGCGACGCCTCGACCATGGAGATGAAAAACAAACGTCCAAAGGAAAAGAAATCTCGAACAAAAGGATGCCATTACTTTTATTTGATTCAAATTATTACAAATTTAATTATAACGGACAATTAATGCCACTTTGTGTGTTTTTTTTATTCAATATAAACCGATTCGCATGCCTACAGAATATTGTAAAAATAATTTCATTAGAATCGGTTGGGTCATTTTGAAGGAGTAGTACTACAAACACCGTTACAAAAGAATTTTATATAATAGAATGAAGTTATGAAGCAAAGAAAAATAAATGACCCAAGATATCCCATTCTCCCCTACGTATATTGCCTTCACTTTGGTAGGTAAAAACTGTTTTCTCGGGTTTTATGCGATGATTCTATGATGTTTATGAAACGTATTACAAAGTTTGTTGGGGAATATACAGTGAGGGGCAAAATAAAGTGTCCAAATTATTTTTTTATCATTTCTTTTATTTTTCTGGTTAAAATTCACCGAAAACACATCGTAATCATTTTTAAAATATTGTTTATTATGTTCTTTTCAATTCTTGTTAATGTTGCGCTGGTAAAAAAGAAAGTTTTTCTGATAGAAAAAAAACAATTAATATTCTAAAAAAAAAATGGGCCAAATAAAGTGTCAAACTCAAAAATCAATATAATTTCGATAAGTTTCCATCGCCTGGCCCCTCGAATTTGTTTGTTTTGTGTATTTTGACGTTTCATAAACAACTGGCTTGGCTTTGGAGTATTCAAACAGGTGTATAAATTCGAATAAGTTGTAAAATATGAAGAACGCATAAATTTCTGGTTCCATTCCGTTGTCCATCCGGAAACTGGTTGTTCGTGATGGTCAAGCACGGAGGAGGTAACGTGATGGTGTGGGGGTGCTTTTCTTGGGGTGGGATGGGCAATTTGGTAAAAATTGACGGAATCATGACAGCTGAGTCATATTCCAATATCCTGTGGGAAAACCTCGAGGTATCCCTCATCAAGACGGGCCTCGAAAAGCGCTTCGTTTTACAGCAGAATAACGATCCGAAGCGTACGGCCAATCTGATGAAGTCATTTTCCCGTTCCTTCCGCATCAAACCCCTTGAATGGCCCCCACAAAGTCCTGATCTGAACCCCATCGAAAATCTGTGGGCCATCCTCGATGCTCTGATTGATAAGAATGGTGTGACAAATTAAAAAATCATTTTTTGATGCCATGGAGCATGCGTGGGAGGAACTCGACCCACAACACTTGCACAACCTTGTTGAAAGTATACCGAAGCACTTGTAGGAGGTGTTAAAGGCCGAATGAGGCGATACCCATTATTAAATCGTTCTTGTTTGCCTTCAGTTTGAATCAATTTGAAGCTGTACCGATCTGGACACTTTATTTTGCCCCTGTTTTTTTTTGGAATATTAACTGTTTTTTTTTCTATCAGAAAAACTTTTTTTTTTTACCAGCGCAACATTAACAAAAATTGAAAAGAACATGATAAACAATATTTAAAAAATGATTACGATGTGTTTTCGTTGAATTTTAACCAAAAAAATAAAAGAAATAGAAAAAAAAAATAATTTGGACACTTTATTTTGCCCCTCAATGTACCTACAAAACTGTTTGCAAGATCAAAACTTAGGTTTGCGATTGCCCAGTCGAACTCAAAGTGAAAGGCTGCCACTAAAGTGTAGTTTTGAACCAAAATAAATTAATTTTGAGATTAAAAAAACGAACGTGTATTCAAGGTTTTTTCCAAAATGTTCCGGAGCCTATTTAAGAAACAATACGATCATACACAATTCTCTATTTTGTTTCCTCATATAAACTTACTTTAACGACTACCTAATTGGTAATTATACAAGGTTTAAGCAAATTAAATGTATCAAAGCATCCAAGACTCAGAGAACGATCGAAAAACAGGCAGCTGATCACGGAAAACTTAATTACTTAATGAATTGTGAACTTCCCGTTTTAAGTCAACCCATAAGATTTGCATGTTATATTGTCATTTTGAATTTGGTGGTCCACTATTTTTCAAAATCCAATTAAATCACTTTTTATAACAATAAGAATTCGAGGAAATAAATTTTTCCGAAAAGCTAAATGATTGCTAATGGTATTTTGGAAATGCTGGAAAACAAACCATATATCTTTTTCATCTTACCTTTTATAATAAAGAAAAAAATGGATCAATGAAAAACGGGACCCAAGATACCCCCTTTCCCCTTTTTCTATGACTTCAATGTTTGGAGATATTCGGATCGAGTAGGCGTGTGCTGAACCGATAGCACGCGTTTTTTTTCGGGTTGCAAATATTTTCCAAAAAATCAAAGAAATTACCAGATTTTTATTATAAAAATCCAATAATTTGATGTTGGTACGTTAGTGATATCATTTCTTTGAAAGTTGAATGTAAGTTGTAATGTAAGTTGAAGAACACAGGTTGTTTAGTGAAAAAAAAATCTGTCAGATCTCCATTTGATCTGATTAAAATAGTGCGAAGGATACTTAATGAGAATGTTTGCCGGCCGATGCGGATTTTGCTGCTTATAAATTGGTGAGCTCGTTCCTTTCATTATTTTAAAATACCATCTGCAATTCCGTCTTGAAATGAATCTGTTGGGAAATGTATAATAGTGCTTATGATAGTGATAAAAAATCCATAAAGATTCAAAATTTGAAAACAAAGGTAAAAAAATAACGATCGCTGGTTTGGGGAAGTTTTTTCTTCATGCTATTGCCATAGTTCAATCTATCAATGCTAAGCTTGCTGCGACCTTAACAGTTTGTTGCTTCTCACATTTATGCAGTAAGTATAGACTTTGGAATCTTCAGTGAAATAATAAGAATGTTTTATTTTGTCGACTATGTTGTTTAATTTTAAAAGACAAATGAATTGCGATAATAAGCTTTTTTCGGTTTTTTTTATGATACAAAGGGATTGTCGAGTTCCTTTCCAAACAGGGAATTAACTATTATGAAATGGAATTGCAGGTGGTAATAAGGTAAGATATGAAACAATATTATGGATTCATTATACAGACCCCGTTCGTTTTTGGAAACACGCCCGTAAATTTTATGTTGCCAAAATCGAATGTTGCCAAAATCGAACGGTTTTTTGTCACTTTTTTATTTTTGATTTTCATTTCAAATTAGTCAAAATTAATGTAAAACCTTATCTTAGCATAAAATTTTTCAATTTGGCTCGATTATATTAGTTTTGAGCAGTAAAACATGGAAAAATTCATGTTTTTACTGTTTAAAACTATTATAATTAAGCCAATTTGAAAAAATTCACGCTAATATTACGTTTTACATTAATTTTGATTAATTTGAAATGAAAATAAAAAATAAAAAAATGACAAAAAAAATCGTCTTTTTTGGATGTTGCCAAAAACGAACGGTTTTTGCTCAGATGTTGCCAAAAACGAATGTTGCCAAAATCGAACGGGGTCTGTATAATGAAATAGCTTAACTCTATTGTGGGGTTTTGTGGGGGGAATGGACAGGACATTAAACGATCGGAAGACTGATATACAATGGATTGTGGGTTCAAGCCAGCCGGAGTATCTCGACAAATTTAGAATTATGGGTAGAGTACTGAAGTACTTTCTCAGGATTCTTTATTTGTTTTGAACAGTTGGAAGGGAGTAAGATGAGTCAAACCTGTCCCAAGCCAGTGGTAACGGACCCCTTGGTTGTGCTGCATTTATTGTTGATGAGTTAAGAATGAACAATTTTTGAATGTGCGATCGAGACTTCCCGTACCGCCTCGGGTCGAAAGACCTATCAGCCACTGGTGGGTTCTCATACATACATACATACATACATACATACATACATTACTTCAATGTTTGGAGATATTCCATTTTAAAGGTGATGACTTTTCTAAAATCGTGAAAACAACGTGATGAATTTCTCAGGATTTCAGGATTTGTGTAAATGAGCATAGCAAGTCTTTCGGCCATGTTTGACGAATTTTTGAAAAGAATTTAATTTTCGCTCTGAACACTGGACTTGGATTGACCCCTATATTATTTTTTCCTCATAAAACGATAACTTTTCTATCATCATCCTAAGACAGCCTGTTCACACCTTCAAGGTAAACTCCCCACAAGTTTTCCATATTCTATTTATTTTCCGAATCGTTCTTCGCTAGGCGTCGCAGAAGATGAGCTCGAAAAAAACGCCCTCGATCGCAATCCGCAGCCATGGGGCCACAATTGGAAAACCACCCATAGGTTTTTCCATCCAACCAAACATTGTATGTTAGCCTGTAGGAAATTTCCAAATTCCGATGCTGATCCGCCCAACAGCGCTAGGCGGCCGATATGCCATCATCACAATTCGCATCCAAACTGCGTCCGGAGAAAAATCAGTAGGACACCAAGAACGAGAGAGAAAAAAACCAAAAAAAGAAATGAAATAAAAATGCCACCCTTGGAAGCAGAAACTCCCACTGGCTGCCACGAAAGACTGCCGGAGGTGGTCGGATAAATGCGATTGCCGTTGGGAGCCAGCAATGGAGTCCTGTAAAAAAAGAACCAAAAAAAAAAGAGTGTGTGCGAAAGTAATCTTCAATAAAATTTGATGGTCGTCGTCGTCGCAATTTACGAGTGACGAAAAAACAGACGTTACCCAATGGCAGTGATGGCAGTGGAAAAGTGACGAGTGTTAAACGGAAAATGGCAAAACAAATATTGCACCCGATTTCGAAAGTTTCTACTCATTGTTTTATTTTCCTTCAATTCTAGTAGTGTTGGAAGGATTTTGTTGATTTCAGGGTTGGTAGCATCGAATTTAAGTGTGAAATTGGTTTTCTGAGAAATCGTTTTGAAACTATTTGAATTTTTCTGATTTTATTGCTCTGATGTTTTTGAAGGCGCCAATCACGGCAGAGAGATATTCCCGATCAGTTAATGAAGAGTAAATTTTACTGAACCGATATCAATGTTCAATTCTTAGCCTTCAAGAATCCTGGAAATGAATGTATAAACGTACTAGCACTAGCTAATTGGTCATGGATGATTGAACAAATTAACAATAAATATTCGCATTAAGTGAGGCGACAGATGAAGCCTAGGTTGACTTATTTGTTGACGATATGTCACGGAAGTGGGGCTACATTAATGCTTAATTGCGCTGGCAAACATTTAGCCGCAGTCCGTTGCGTAGAGGATAGCCTTCAAATCTTCTAATCCATCGGCCGTGAGATCGAGACCCGGTCACGGCATACATAGTACACTTTTTGTGGGTTGGTTGTTTGATAGACTGCCCCAAATTTGTTTGGGAAATTTCAAGCTTTTGAAATTTTATGCGCTGCAGGGGAAGGGGTCGCTCAACGAGCCAAAAGTTTGTATGGAATTTTGAGACATTTTATTCTGGAGGAACATGAAAATCCAGTTATTCATGAATAACTTTGGTTCCCTTCGGCCGATTTCTTTTGAAAACGGTTTTTCTCAAAGCCTGAACTATGATAAATATTTCATCCGAAGATTGTACTTCAATTCGATTTATGATAAAAAAGTTATTCAAAAATGGGGAAACTTTTTTCAGAGTGATATTCATCACTATTAATGCTGCGTCAAAATGTTCAAAGCAATGTCTTTCATTAATTGTGATGAATATTGCCCTTAAAAAGATTGATATTTTTTAAAGCTTAATATCTTTTTTATCTTAACTCGAATCAAAATGCAGTCTTCGGATGAAATATTTGTCATAGTTCAGGCTTTATGAAAAACTGTTTTTGAAAGGAATCGCCTTAAGGGGACCAAAGTTATTCATGAAAAACCGGATTTTCATGTTCCTCCAGAACAAAATCCGGAATCTCAAAATCCCATACAAACTTTAGACTTGTTGAGCGACTCCATCCCGTGATAGAATCTGGCCCAAATTTGGCATGAGACCTTCTACTAGGCCTAAGATCAATTTAAGCCTGCGGCGCATACATTTTTCAAATGTCGGGTCATTTGGGGCACTTTATTTTTTAAGCATTTGTTAGATATTAGCCATCATATCCTCGAAAGATGTACACTTAGAGTTAAGAAAAAAAACTCTTCGAAGAAATATCAAGTTTCATTGAAAACCTGTATGTGTTTGTGTTCGTTTAAAAAAATGCTTGGCACATTAAAAATTATGAAACAATAATTACCGGAACATAATTGAGCTGGATCAACGGGTGTGCAGCACGTTGCCTCTTTTATTCCAATTAGATATCATTGAACTAAATCAGAAGAAAAGAAGAAATTAAAACTTTTTCAACCCATGTACTTCATAAACTTCTTTCGATATCCTTTGATACTACTTCAATCTACGTATCTATAATTTTCTAATAAAACGATGATTTCGTATTTTGTACCCCAGAGAGATAAAAATAAGTACAAATATCAACTTATGAACTCATCAAAAAATCTCCCGCTTAAAATGTCATTGGTTAAATGAAAATATCACACTTGTTGATGTGAAACAGAAAATTTAAAGAATTTTTTCAAGCATTTATTTACCTAGATCTTCTTGATAGCAGTGCAAGGTAACCACCAAGAATTTTTTTGATTTAATTTTGCGTTTAAGAAAGCAAATATTTGAGATAACTTTTCGACCTTATAATTGCTTTGAATTTGATACTGATTTCATTATGCTGATTATTTTTTTTAAACTATTTTTTTTTTAAACTCGGATACAATGATGCTTTTATGAATTCTTTAAATTCATTGCTCATTGTGAGTTGTCGTCGAAGAAAGCTGAAAGCTAATTTTAAATTAATTTACTGTCCATCATTCAGTCAAGGATTCAGATCCTCGAGTAAATTTTGTAACAGAGATACGTCGTGTAAATATATTTTCTTCAATTTCAAAAAAATGTTATAGATAAAGTTCCAACTTTTTCTGACATCATTGAGGAAAGTCTCTGAGTATTAAATATTAAAGATTTGAATTCAATCAACAGCTTGGTTGAAGACTGGATAATATTAATGAAAAAAAAATTTCGACAACTTTTTTCTCAAAACGAAATTTCTCGTATTCGGATAAGTTGATTCTTGAATTAAATCTTTATTTAAAAAAAAATTCTTAATGTTCAACAGTTTTTCCAAAAAAAAATTCACTAATTTGTTTAATAAACCTAAACCATTGAACAAAATAGTACAGAAACAAAAGCTCACAGAAAAATGAACATTTGGAATCAGCGCTCCGGAAGTATTCTAAATTGGCTCTTATATTCTTTGCCCCTCTGAAAATGTGAGTTTTGGTGCCATGTGAAATTATAAAAGCATGAAATGAAGCATCAATTTTGGTAAACACACGGCGAAAAACCACATTTTCCGATGAGCTTTGATTTTTAACTGATTTCGGAATGCTGAATTCAAATATGTATTCAATTAAATTATCCCAAGTTGGTATTCCCAGCTCTCGGTTCTGAGATTCAAGGCTAAAATTTGAGAATAGGTAAAAACTCATGAAATAAGTTTGTACACCTCGAAGAAAAAACTGTAATATAGATATTCAAATATTTTAAAAATAAACGATGACTGCGAGTAATTTTGACTTCTGAGAAAAATTACATAAGTCCCGTTTTCGATTTTTTTTCAATTACATAAAAATCCAGGAGTTTGAAAAAAATAATTGAAAACAATTCCAGACCGATTTAAAATTGGCAGTCTACTTTGAACGGTTGGTAAGCAATAAAAAATAGCTTCTTTTATCATTAAAACCTTAAAATCATACAAATCCATTAGGAGAAATGGGGAATAAAATGCAAAGGACTCAGTTTGGTATTTTTTTTCTTTTTTTAATGATCCCGCGCCGATCCTCCGGTGCATAGGGCCGTGGTAAAAGACCTCCACTCAGTTTGGTATGGCTGAACGAAAATTTCTACAAATTCTTACGATCCGCAACATGAAGTTTTTGACTACGAGATAAAAATTTATAGCATAAATAACCAGTTTTCAGTTCTTACCGAACCAAAAAACAGTTTCGAATCGGAAAACTGAACAAACTGCAGATTATTCATTACATACCTACTACAAATTAGTACAAACTAGTTTTGCTCAAGAAAATTAGTTATGTACGGAATAATCTGCAGTTTGTTCAGTTTTCCAATTCGAAACTGTTTTTCAGCTAAGTAAGAACTGAAAACTGATTACGAAATTATATGATTACGAAATTTCTATTTCGTAGTCAAAAACTTCATGTTGCGAAGCGTTTTTTTCCTCCCTCCTCTTAGTTAGTTTTGGCGTGTTGCATTTTTGCCATTTTCACTGCCTACAAATTTGATTTTTTTTTTAAATTAAAATCTTCAAAAATTATAAAAAATGTCCTGATCTTCATGGAGGAGATAGTTTAACTTGTTTTGCATCTGCTGCAACAGAAAATTCTTTTTTTCTCAGTTTCACGTTCAGTTCGGTCTTGTCGAATCCCGACTATATAAGATTTTTGATTTACAAAAGTTGTTTTTTTTTCTTATGATGACCACCATATAGAAAAAAGTAGTCGATTTGAAAGGAAAAATGTAAAATGTGGTTCTTTAAACTAAATTGCATCTTCTTCGTTGAAATTGTCTAGTGATTTTTATAACCTTTTATTGAACTTTCTGTCTGAAATTTATAACTGGTTTTTATTTGATTGTTTTCACAACGGAAAAAACAAATTGAATTTTTTCATTATAAGGTTTTAAATGGTCTTTTTAAATCATATTTGACTGGAAAAGATTTACATACACGAAAAAAAATATTTGAAAAAATTGTTGTTGCCTTTCCATGCTTACATGGCTGATTAAATTTGTTTTTTTAAGGAAAAAAAACTAAAATTGAATTTTACTAACCATCTAAAAATAAGCCCCGCCTTAAAATAGGGCTTGCTAAAATCAACATTCAATCAAAGCCATTCATTATTTTAAGTTATTTTTCGAGTAGAATGTTGCAAACTATCCATGCTCATGGCCACTGTTTTACTGTTTGAGCAGTTGTCAAAAGCTACATCTTAGATTAAAATGAGGAAACTGGAAATTGACCTATTTTTCACAAAATTATCATTTTGGTAGCGGCCGAAATCCTTGATCCATGTGGTTTTTATGTAACACAACTATTGACAGGTTAGGTCTAATAAATACATACCACCATTCTGATTTAATAAAAAAAAATGATCGTGGAGAAGATAGAAAAGTTGAATGAAAATGAAGTTTATGAAAATATGAAAAAAAAGGTTCAGCAATTTAAAAAAAACGGCACTTAGGGCCATTATAAAAGACCTCAAATATTGACGATCCGGACTCAGCGTCTTCACTTGGTCCCAGTCAAAACTCTCTCGACAATTCGTATTTCGGCAGCTAGGCATTACCGCTACGAGTTTCTGGGTCTGCCCCGCCTTAGATGTCTTTCTGTATTCCATTCAAGGGCCTTTTTGCAAAACTCGTTCTTATCTTTTCGCAGCGTGTGCTCAATCCATCTCCACTTACGTTTACAAATCTCGATTTATTATTTTCTACCCGGCACTATTTTTGATCGCGTTGATCGATCTCTACGAAACTT
This sequence comes from Uranotaenia lowii, assembly GCF_029784155.1. Lineage (NCBI taxonomy): Eukaryota > Metazoa > Arthropoda > Insecta > Diptera > Culicidae > Uranotaenia > Uranotaenia lowii. The sequence goes on from NC_073693.1 coordinate 259,512,840, forward strand.
GGCCTAGTATGTATGTATGTATGTAGGTAATCCACCATGGGTGCACGGATTCACCGCAGTTTCGCCAACGCATGCGCTAACTTGCATCCTTTAGATTATTAGTTCGGCCAATCTTCCATGCAAATTACCGCATACCCGACACCATGGCTTCGTGTGAACTGTAATGTAATGAAAATGTTTCGTGTAGGTGTATGTCTTATTTGTAGAACGAACAAACAGTTTCGCAACCGTATAAGATTCATAACATAGTTGTTAGGAATCTACGACAGGTATTCCGCATACGTGTAGATACCTGCCCAGCTGGCAACTGTTTATATGTTCTTATATAATATATTCAGTTCAATGGAATAGTTGTATGGTAAAAAAGTCTTACCTTTTTATCAATCTTACCTTTAGACACTCTCGGCTTACCTGTAGCTGTAACCGACCTTAATCAATTTCATAACCATTTCATTTTACATCTGATCTAAAACAAACAATGTTTATATTATTATGAATCATCACTCATCTATTCAAGCAAGCCTAATAATGGGTGGTATGAAAAAAACCTAGTAATTGCTTTTGCTAAACTGAATCGAGCAGTCGAGCAGTCGCTAAAAGCAATTGCTTCGGTTGTTATGAATAAAAATTTTTTGACAGCTGTTTTCTCAGTCAGGAGCTTTTACTTTTAGATCAAGCTAGTTCGGTATGAATAAAGCTGAAATATGAAGCAATTGCTCGACCAATCTCCTAGCAATTGCTTTATTTTCTAAGCATGCTCGGTAGCAGACTTTTCCAATAAAAAGTTCTTTAATAACGTCATGAATTTTTCAAGTTAGCAATATTTCACTTCAAAACAATTCAAAAAGGCATTTTCAACATGGATAAAGAAAGTCGAAGTGATAACCCAACTTTTTTCATATTCCTGTCGTTGTATAAAATCATTCGTCTAAGATGAAAATAAACAAATCAATTAGTAAATATTCCAAATTTAAAAAAAAAAAAAAAAAAAAAAATCCGGCTATCGTGGAAGAAGTCCTAATTGGCTCAAAGTTAGAAATAAATTGTAATAATTTAAAACATTATACAGATCTCTCATTTTTATATAATTTTTTTTATAATTCTAAGATTTAAAAAAAATCTAAATTAAAAGCGGGCCTATTGCCTATTATTTTAAACATCGGATTATCCCGATCCGAATACATGTGGGAGAGCTTACGATAAATATTAAAGTTAGGCCATTTTTTGTTTGACAATATTCGAATATGTATGTATTCATTTTTCTTTAAACATCAACATAAAAGCACGCATTAACAAAAAAATTCCGGTCGTTCTCACACCCACCACCCGTTTCGTCGACTTAAAGGCTACTCTAGCCGTACTTTTCAATTTTCGGACCATCTTCTTTCATTTTACTATAGAAAACTTCAGATTCTGCTGGTTGGATAGCTCTATTTTTCAAAGCAAAAGCTATGTTCTAAGACTTTAGTACACATCTGCTAAGCAAATGTTTATTCATACCAAACTAAGCAAATGCTTTGGACTTTTGCTTTGATTGATTTCGAGCTAAGTAAAAGCTACCGAAGCAATTGCTAAACCTTAATCATACCACTAAATGAAAGTAAAATACTGAATTATAATTTGAATGTATGTATCTGTATGTAGCCATGTGCGTGTTTTGCACTTATTAAGGAATCGGTAAACTAATTTAAAATTTTCAGTTTTTCGATCCTATTAATGTATGAAATGAGATCAATAACGCCTCAAACGATAATGATCTTTACCTTTTTTTTTTTTTTATTTTCTTACCTTGTTATACGAGACCCAGGAGACCCACCTTATCCAAGATTCTTTTCCAAATGGTATGCATTCTCTCCTGCAACAAGTTTTTTTTTTGTTTTTTGAAGGTTTCATGCTGTGTGTGTGTGTGTGTGTGTGTGTGTGTGTGTGTGTGTGTGTGTGTGTGTGTGTGTGTGTGTGTGTGTGTGTGTGTGTTTGTGTGTATAGTATATGGTTTTGTAAATGTAACTTAGAATTTTTATAAGCAGTATGATTAATGTGAATAGTACTGCGAAAGAATTACCATAGAAAAAAATTGTTCTTAGTGTTGATTATTGGATGTTAGTGTGTTTACGTGATATTCCTTTCGTTCTCCCCTCAATGCCGTACCACCTTCTGTGACATCTCCCTCTCTTATCCCCAACCACTCTCCCCTTCTCCAACTAAATGCTTTATTCACACAAAAAAGCACATATACACAAACGCAAACATATTTTAATAGAAACACCAAATTGACACCACTTCGAAAACCTCTGAATTGAATGAAAAATACAGAAGTCGCACTGATATTCAGCATCCATGAAAGCCTAGCTAGAGGAAGTTGAAACTGCTAGCCACAGTAAAGAACGTTCCCATCCCGCCAATCGCACACATCTCTTTAGACGGCACACATCAGCAAACCTTCCACATATGCTGCACTGAAATCGCTACTCATCAGTAACATTAAGATCTTGCACTCGTAACATTACCGAACCATGCTCTCACATATCAACTATCCTTCATCCCTAGCCTTCACATCAATTCACAGCTGTTCCCCAGTGCGGATATCTTCGTGTTGTTAAAAAATTCGGATGGTTTTCCGAAATCATTTATCAGCAAGCGCAAATAAATATTTCGGATCAGCTGCTCCTTTTCTTCTGCGGTGTTTTTTTTTTTGTTTCCGTCCATCTCTACGAAACTTGGCCTAGTCTAGATAAAACATTTTTACATCTACCAAATTTCAAGATTTTTCAATGAAAATAGATTAGAAAATAGAGGCAGACAGCTGGTTCACCAATTCAATGTCCATTTTTTTTCTACAAACTCGCTATAGAGATATAAGAAGATCTCTCCTCACAAAATCATACATTTGCAATTTCTGGCTTATTTTTTCATAATGTGTATGATAGTCTAATCGATACTTCTCGTTTAATTATTTTTTGTTCCACTCTTAATTTTTTGTATGGGTATACCTTATTCAAGGAAAAAAATTGCTCAATTCTTCGTTAGTAATGTTATCGATAGAAAAAAAAACTATACATGTGTCTGCATTAATGATTCTAAGTTCCGGTTTTTGAGTTTAAAGAAAATAATGTCGGAATCTCATACAACTTATGCAACATCGAGTGAATCCTTAAATTTAATCAAATGATTTGAAATTCAGAAGAGCTCTCAAACAGATTATGAAAAAATTTCAGCTATTACGGTTTTGATTCCTAAAAAAAATCTGTAGAGGACAATTTTGATGAAAATTTTATCTAAATTATACAAAAACTATGTTAAAAAACAGTTTCATAAAACCAAGAATTTTTCTTAGCCAGGTGGAATAATTTTCCAAAAATTCTGTATGCAAACAAAAAGAAGAGTGTCACAAATTGGTAACATCTCTATCTGTTTAAATATTCATAGCCTTCCCATAGATCGTCACTGCCACGTGACGTCTTCCAACTGTGCCTTTGCTGACTTTTATCCTTCCTACGTTTCGCATCTTTGTATATTCGCAACCATATTGCTAGTATGGGAACAACAGGCTGTGTGCGCCTATTAAGCAGAATACTGATTTTATCAAATAGTCCATCAAATATGTGTTAAAAACTATATACCCATGAGCACACATCTGCTTTCTCTACATTGGAGCAATTTTTATTTTTTTAAATCTCATTCAGTTTTTGAGAAAACGCTGTTATTATAAAAGTTTTCTAAATTGCCGATTCTCAAACCGTGCGGGATAAATGCACCAATTTATACTTACTTACTTACTTACTTAATGATCCCGCGCCGATCCTCCGGTGCATAGGGCCGTGGTAAAAGACCTCCACTGTTGACGATCCGGAGCCAGCGTCTTCACCTGGTCCCAGTCATCAAATCGGGAGCAGTAGGTTGTTAGCCTAAAGTCCCTATCCCGCGATGGGGCTGCCATCTTGGACTTAGCTGGCGGAAACCAATTTATGTTTTAAGAAAAATTTCAGTTCCTCTGGGAGTTGTTCTTTTTTCTAAATTAAGTCTTTTATAATTTCATGAAATTAAATTAAAGTCATTCTCTCTTGAAAAGTTGGTAAGAGTTTGATTCGAAGTTTCATTGATACAGACCCCGTTCGATTTTGGCAACATGCTCGATCATTTTATGTTGCCATAATCGAATGTTGCCTAAATCGAACGGTTTTTTGTCTTAAATTTTATCCTCTCATTTAAAAAAAAATCTATTATTATTATGAACTTCATGTTTAGTCCATTTCCGACCATTTAAGTCATATTTTATTTATTTTTAACATGTTTTTGATGCATTTTGCACTATTTTTGTTTTGTTTTTAATGCTGGTTATTTTTTGTAATGCTTGCTGTTTTTGTCGTTCTTTATCATTTTTATTTGTATTTTGTAATTTTTAGTCTTTTGTTTGAATTCTTTTTTAACTTTTGAATTTTACACCATTTGTCATTTTTTAGTATTTTATAAATTAAAAAAAAACTTTTGTTTTTGTTTGTTGTATTTCATCACCATTTCAGAACGTAAAAACGTATTTATGGTGTTAATCTAAAATATATTGGTCCTGTTATAGCGAAAACTAAAAGGGAATGTTGTTTCTAAAAACCGTTCGATTTTGGCACATGTGCAAAAATCGATGTTGCCAAAATTGGATGTTGCCAAAATCGGATGTTGCCAAAACCGAACGGGGTCTGTATTTGTTCTTAATTTTTTTTCTATTCTACCTGTTTTATTTTTTGGATAGAGGCATTTTACATACAGGATCAAATTATTACATCGAAAGGTATCAACACCTTGTATGATTTTTTAAATTATTTGAACTAGTAAATTCATAATACTCGTTCTTGCCTTAAGTTGAAAGCGTATTTCCCTCAAAATGCATTGATTAAATATGTTGTTTTGTCAGCCAAACGACGCATTTAATCTGCTAGGCGTATTTAGGAACACTTTCCCCTAGGTAGCCGCGAGAATCGAACACAAATCCTCGTAGAAGCACTAAAGTAACAAATCCTTGGCACGAGGAGAGCAATTGCAGGCTACACACGACGAACGAGCAAGCGAGCGGTGATTTGCGATTGATGGAAATTTGGATTTGATGTTTGTATGTGTGCGGCATTTTTTGCTGCTGCTTTTTCCAGTACAACACCCCCTTCGGGAGTCCAAAATTGGAGAACCCGAAAAAAATTCACCGGCAGCAGCAGCAGATTTAGTAATAAAACTTTGTTTTTCATAGACGAATTGACTTAAGGGGGAAGTTGGGGGTTGAATTTCCAACAAACATGTGGCAACCAAGGAGAAAATTGTGTACACATTCCGATGATTGAGATGACGCAAATAAAACTGTTGCTGCTGCCACATTACTTTGTGGGGCTCAATTTAGTTGAATCGACAATTTTCCCATCTTCGGCAGATTTGCATTTTTTGTGTTTTTTTCGCTTTGATGTTTGCCTACAGAGTTGTTCGTGAAATTTTTATGAGGAAGGATTTCTAATTTGTTTATTGGTTAGAAAAGTTTAAAATGTTTTGAATCATTACGGTTCTCTGTCGATTTCAATTTAATAGAGTTTACAGAAAAAAAACAGTTTTAAACAGAACTCTTGATATCTCACCTAAGCCCGGATATATCAGAACCAACATGTGAAAAGGGTATGAAACACAAAGTACCTGAACCAAACCTGTTTCCATTGGAATTAAAACAGCCAAATATGAGGTCTACTTCACACTACTTTTTTTTTTAGTTATCAGCTTTCGTAAGATTTTTAATGCCGTTTGAGCAAAGGATCCATAAAATTTAGAGCCATAAAATGACATTATCCTCACATAAATTGTTTTGTAAACCGTTTACTCCATAAAAAAGCAAACGGTACAAATGCAAAACATTAGAGGGGGAAGAATGCGGAAAGCTACTCACTCACTCCTATAGAGAGAACCATAAGCGTTTGTCAAAAAAATGGGGGAAATTTTATCTCCATCTAACTCACACATATAAGATATACAGTACAAAGTAAAGGGTGTATAGGACATTAGGCACAATTTTCCCGTATGTTTGGATAACGTGCCGCTATTAAGCCTACTCCCATTCTGATAGGTTCTATAAACAATTGCGAGCTATTTTTCATGATAATACCCTAGTTTCGATAAAACATTTTTAGAATGATCCTACGCACTGTTTTCATCATACAGACATGAAGGATTCCTCGTGAATTCTAATTAGCAATTTAAAAAAGGTTATAAATTTCCAAACGCGTTTTTCTCAAAATCATAAATAAACATAGATCCATTTCACGTATTCTTGCTGATATGGATCAGGACATGTGTTACCGCATAAACATGATGTTCAAAATTTACGAATATGAGTAATTTTTTACCACAGGCCCTTTCAAATCCTTTTCCATATGCTTTGTTGGAAGTAGGAATAAGAGAACCTACCTCAAACTGAAGAAAACTTGGTCACTTTTTTCATTCATTTTTGAATATTTTGATTATTTTTTTTTCTCGTAACACACAAAAAGCTAACAAAGCAATAGAAATTTTACCTTCCTAAAACACGCTATGCCCTGCCAAAATTTAAATTTTTCTTTTTGTTGATTTCAATGATTTAAATAGCAACAAAGGTCTTGTTTGGAAATGAGATACCATTTATTGATTTCTGTTCCAAGTCCTTACAAGCTAACTTAGACCTATAGCCATTACAATCTTGGGGATTATCCTAAGTGATTCTCAACTCTAAATCCTTTCTAACAAACTATCATATTCTGGGCTAACCAACCAGAATAAACTGCCAACACTGCAGGGTAAATCATAACCACAAACTGTGTTGGCTGAGTCTAGCGTGCATGATGACAACATCATCAACTGTCAACTGCTAAATATTGTTCTCAATATGCAAATTTACAAGAGAGAACGAACCCAAAACAATCGATTTTGGTTTTGTTCAAATGTGGCTGCGAAGGATCAGGTCCGGAAAAACTGTAAGTACTAACAATTTTGTTTTTGTGTCAGTCGATACCGGTAGCCTGTGGGGCACCGGGACAAACCCCACAGTATTGTAGTCCTTGCTGCGCTAAAGCAGGGCACTGACGCAGTCGACCGTATATTTCCCTAGCTACTCGTGGTATTCACAAATGATTCAAAATACTAAAACTAATAATGATAAGAGAAAGAAGGATGAGAGTGCGGAGAAGGGAGCAAACCCTAATCCGTCCGGTGACAGGAGTCTAGGCAATGAAGGCAATGAAGTAAGCGATGATAGAGATGAAGGCTTTGACAAGCTTGGTTTTTAGCAAGCAAAACATTCATAAGGAGGTCAAAGACAAGCTTGTAAAGGCTATGGCTCTTTTTACAGAAGCTAACAAAGCAGTCCTAGAGATGGTAAGAGCGCTAAATGGCAGCGCTACTAGTAGAGGAACAGAGACGAAGAAACCCTCTAAGGCGAATGTCAGTCGCTCGAAACGGATCGATGCCTTCGTTCAAACGGTGAGGAATAAGCTCATTACTCCGAGAAGCTCTAAGATTGTTAAGAGGAAACGAGGGTCGCCAGGTGATCCAAAACCTGGCACTGTAAAGAAGAGGGCCCGAGTCCTGATGGTTTGGCAGGACCCTGGTCAATTGAAAAGCGAGGACGACAAGCCCAACGAGGTAACGCCTTCCGAATGACAGACAGTGACGCGTAAACACCGTAAGGAGAGAGCTACGAAAACAAACCCCAAGCCCAAGAAGCAACGAAGCCGCGTAAGGGAAAAAGGTGAAGCTATCGTAGTTAAGGCGCCTGAGAGTACGTACGCGAACGTGCTTTGTCAGATGCGAACCGACGACAAGTTTGTTGGACTTGGTGGATACGTAAGGAGGATCCGTCGTACTCGTTCCGGCGAGATGATCCTCGAGTTGAAACGAAGTTCAGCAACAAAGAGTGCATCCTTCAAGGTGCTAGCGGAGGAAGTTCTAGGCAAGAAGCCGAAGGCTATGTCACGAAGTGACCATCCGTATCAAAAACCTCGACGAAATAACGACAAAAGATGAAGTCAGGACGGCACTAGTCGACCAGTGAAAGATCGGCGAAGATCAGATCTAGATCCAGAGACGGAGTCCTCCCAGATCCGGAACAAAGGTTGAAATTGTGAGGCTTCCAGTGGTAGCAGCCAACGCAGCACTCGAGTGCAGGCGGCTAAAGGTGGGATGGTCAGTTTGTCAGATAACCATCTCCCAGCAACCAGAGGTATGCTTTCGATGCATGGAGTACGGCCACAAGTCGTTTGATTGCAAGGGAGTTGACAGACGAGGATTATGCTGGGGGTGCGGGGAATCCGGTCACATATCGGCTAGCTGCAGTAAGCCGGCGAAGTGTCTTATTTGCACTGGTGACCATGTAACTGACAACCCAAGGTGTTCTGCCTACCAAAAGGCGCTAGCAGCGATACCAAGAGCTTGGAAGTAATCCAAATCAACCTCAACCACAGTCACGAGGCACAACAGCTTCTGCGACAGATTGCGGTGGAGGAGAAGCTAGACATAGCGTTAGTAGCAGACCCCTATTATAGAGCCCTGAATGGCAGAAATTGGGTAACCGCTAGTGCCAATCTGGTCTCAATAGGGGTGACAGGAAAGTTTCCATACAAGAAGTGGTCAATCGAATGAAGAAGGCTTCGTGATAGCCAAAGTTAATGGGATCTTCTTCTGTAGCTGCTACGCTCCACCGAGGTGGACCTTGGAGAAGTTTTGCGCTACGATGGATAGGATAGTCGAGTTGCTCACAGGCCGAAGCCCCGTTATTATCGCAGGGGATTTCAATGCGTGGGCCCAAGAATGGAGTAGTTCGCTTACGAACGCCAGAGGACAGAGTCTACTTGAAGCACTTGCAAGGCTGAATGGGGACCTGGCAAACGTAGGTAATACCATAGAGAGGTACGTAAATCCATTATAGATATCACATTTGCTAGTACCAGATGGACAAGTAATTGGAGGGTGAGCGAGGACTACACTCAAAGTGACCACTTGGCGATTCGTTATCGTGTGGGTAAAAGTGCACAGTAAGTCAGAGGAGAGGTAACGACAGGTGAACTACGCTGGAGGACAAAACAATTTGACCGGAATGTCTTCGTCAAGGGTTTCAAGAATCTAATTTGTCGGCGGAAAGCCTGAGGAAAGTACTCACACTGTGACGCAGCAATGACAAGGAGAGCTAATCGTGAAAACCCAAATCCACCAGTTTATTGGTGGACTGAAGCTGGCGCACGAACTCAAATGGGAGAGAAGAGCGCAGGCCGCTTTTCAAAAATGCGAAAAGAAACCTCTGCAAGTCAATTAAAGAAAGGCATGTTTAAGGAAACTTTACCTGGATGCCAATGACCTACCATGGGGTGATGCCTACAGGATAGTTATAGCAAAAAACAAAAGCTGTAGCACACCACCTGAAATGTGCCCCAGCAAACTGGGTTAAATAACGAGAGCGCTGTTCCCTCAACATAATGTCGGTAGCTGGCCACAAGTCCCACACGACTGGGATAAGAGCGAGGAGGAATTAATATAGTTGGAAGAACTGCGCGACATCACAAAATACCTTCAGCTGGTAAAAGCTCCGGGTTAAAGCTGCGATTATGGACTTTCCCGAAATGTTATGATCGTTACTATTGAGGAAAGGATGTTTCCAGATATTTGGAAACGGCAGAAGCTGGTTCTGCTGCTCAAACCAGGATAGCCATTGAGGAAGCCATCATCGGCATACAGGCCAATATGCCTACTGGACACGGTTGGAAAGATTCTGGAAAAGGTGATCTTGAATCGTATCCAGCGGTACACCCTGGGCGAAGGCGGATTGTCCAACAATCAATTCGGCTTCCGAAAAGGGCGATGCACAGTCGACGCCATTCGAACTGTCATCGAAACGGCTGATAAAGTCAGACTCAAGAAAAGAAGAAGGGACCATTTTTGTGCGGTAGTAACATTGGACGTGCGCAACGCCTTCAATAGTGTCAGCTGGGAAGCGATTGCTTCTTCGCTTATAAAAATGAGGATACCGAAATATTTCTGCATATTAGTGGAAAGCTATTTCCAGAACCAGCTTTTTCCCCAGGAACGGGTCAACCCAGAAGGGGCTACTCAGCAACACCCAGTCCCTGGTCTAAAGCCACGGGGACTAACGGGTTTGGGCGCTCAAGGCCTCTTTTATTCCTGGGTCTTAGGGCGTATGTTAGGCTGCGGGAGTTTTCGGATGGGTGGATTCCTACGTCTCACTCGATCGGGTCGTCTTGGTTGCTACGGGCCCGGCAACGCCTGGATGGGACGGAAGCAGGGCGGTTTCAGGCACCACATTCACGGCACGGCTGGTCGGTTCGGTCTCTCTCTCCTTGGCTATGCAGACCAACCACGCGCTTTTGGCTTAGCGCGCACCTCGGGGTTTTTGACTGAACAGTCGCCTTACTCGGACGAGACGTGTTGGCGGGACGGAAGAAATAGTGCGGTGCCACGCACTACCAGCGGGATGATACGATCTCTCTCTCGATTGGGACGCGCCTACCAGACTGACCAAGCCCCTCGTAGTGTTGTTTTACGCACACCAGGCTGGCGGTCGATGGTCTGGCGCACACCTCGGGCTCGATGGAATGCCGACCAAAATATCGAGCCACGCGTATGACGGTTACGCACACACGGGAGATGGTATTCGGTCCAAGCTGGTCTCTGGCTGCGGCGATGATCGGTCCAAAACTCGAGCTGGCTAACTTGAACGCTGATGTTTGTTCGGACCGTGGGAATTTGTTGTTGTCCCAACACTTTGCGGAGCACTTACTGAATACGTCCGTCCTCAATCGCCGCCGGAAACCAAGACACTTGGTGATTCAGCAAGAAACCTCGGCTCGGCTCTGCTTGCGTTCTTCCAAAACGCGTGAATCTTGCGGCGCTGCGTTATAAGCGTACGCAAGCCGTCAAACCCATGTACGTTCTTCGTTTCGCCTAACTCTGCGCTGCTGATCCACGTGTTCAAATTCGAATTCACCGTTGCGTTGCCTTGAGCTAGCTGTTAACAATTTCACAACCTAACTCCGACCCATCAATTTAAATTATAGAAAAACAAAACAATGTTACTGAGTTGCAAGCTTCTATACATGACGAGCGAAGGATTTCAGGAAATGGATGTTACAGCTGGAGTGCCGCAAGGGTCGGTACTGGGCCCGATTCTGTGGAATATTACGTATGGTGAGGTGCTGACATTGAGCCTGCCAGAGGGAGTAAAGTTGGTTGATTTTGCGGACGACGTCGTGCTAGGGGAACTGGGGGTATAATGCCCAGTGTGGACGAAACGCTCCACTGCGATATCTAGCTAGATATACACTTATTTTATGAATTCTGTGCGTTATTCCCTTCTAATTAATAGTAGAAACCTTTTGTACAAAAAATAAGCATCAAATATGTGATAAATCCCTGCAAAAATCCAAACATATTTTTCAAACCATATTCCTTGCAATTTGTGCCTTGACTTTTGTAAGGAATTACGGCATCTATCAGCAAAAGAAATTACCTGACATCTGTTTGAATGATGAACATTGGTCTTGAAAATCATCACAAAACGAAAAATTTCTTTATTCAATTATTTTTTCTGTTATTTTGAACGAGTTTTAATAAACATGTCTAGGTAGGGCAAAACGCGCCATGTCCGTTTATCTTTAAGCATGTATCATATTTTTTTTTTAATTTATATGCAGTTTCATCGCAACAATTTTAAAGATATTTATAAGTTGTATTGGAAAACATAACTTGAATATAAACGAATATATTTAAAATTCCTAAATTTAATAATCATTTAATTAACTATTCACAAGAATTTCAATATATCTGGCAGCACTGCGCGTAGCAATACATTTTTCCATCTGTGAAGTAGAATAGAAGTGTTTTTACCTGGCAAACGCTTTCGGAGGCACATGAATCAATAAACATTTATTAAAGGTTAAACGGCGCGATTAGGTACACACATATGCGCATTATGCCCCTACTGAATCTGAAATCTAATTTTAATCCTACTCTTCAAACTTCATTAAATTTGTGGCCTTTTTTGACCTTCCAGTTACTCTTACTACAAAAAATTAACCAAACTTCCAAACACAAATACAAATTAAAGTTAATCATTTAAAATGTACTCTAAACCAAGGCTTTCTTTTTAACGTGGGCATTATGCCCCCTCTTCCCCTACTAACGAGGGGGCGGGTTACTCAACAGAAATCGTCCAGCTAAGAGCCTCAGAGGCTGTAGAAGCGGTAGAGAGCTGGATGCACTCCAAGAGTTTGCAGTTGGGTCACCACAAAACCGAGATGGTCCTGATAAAGCTTAGTTCTTTTAGAAATGGGACACTTTCATTTGCTAATAGCTCGTTAACTAGTAATTGGATATTCAAAATTTTAACAGCATTTTTTTGCCTGTAAAAAGTACTATTCGACCAATTTTTTTCAAAATTTAAAATTTACGCGTTTTTGAGATATGTACGATGTAAGAGAAAAAGAAAAAAATAATTTTGCACAGTTTCCTTTAAAGTTCGTCATTATCAAATTGATAGCTGACAAAACCGGTGGTTATTCAAAGAATTACTGAGTTTTTTGGTGGATAAGTATGCAAACACTGTCAATAATGTCCACAAAGTTCAAATCAAGCATTGGAGTGAAGCACATGATCGGCAACAACGGTTGAGGATCACCAAGGAAGTCAACCCGAGCAGACATTGATGCCCAAATCAATAGCAAAATGATACCTTAAAAAGCTGTCAACAGCAAACTGATAGCACATTTTGTTGTACATTCTTTCATGATAACAAAACGAGGCATCATTATGGTATCGAATATTTTTATCTGACAGCAAGCAAAGACCACAATAAGATATCAACAGCAAATGGTTAGCATAATTTGGTGTACAATTGAACTAACAGCAAAAATGGGCATCATTTTGGTATCAACGTTTTTTTTTTCATTAACAAGCCAAATCCAGTGAAAAATTTAATTTGATAGCATAACTAGGCATAATGGAGCTGTCATTTTCTTCTTAAATACAATCCTGACAGAGTACATTTTGAAGAATTTGGCAATCATAAAATTAAAATGAAAGCATCATTTGCTGTACAAGTAACCCAATTGCAAAGTGTATGCGCTAAAATTTAGTTTACAAAATGGAACTTGGTTTTTTGCTATCCTCAAACTGAGTTTCGAGTTCCATTTCTTGACCGTGCAGCTACACAAAAAAATTCGCTGCGCTCCATTTCTCGTTCACAGGGGTGCCAGGTGGTTTCGTCAAAAATCAGAACAACGCGAAGCTAAAAATCAGGATTTTCAGGTCACCTCTTGATTTATGGAAATAATTAGCAGTTCGCAACTTTGCCAACCAGCGACGATGAACCGCGATGAACAGTTCATCAAACACTTCGGCAATCGGCAACCCTTTCTTTTGTTTGGTTCTGATACTCGTGAGATGTTTGACAGATGTCTGGTCAATATGAAATGTCGTCAGTGATGTCGCCGTCGCAGATGTTGACGAAAACTCCGGTTTAAGGATTTAGCGACAATATATTTAAATGGGTTTAACTATTTTATAACAGATTTATTCAATTTTCTCATAGTTTAACTACAAATTCGATTATACTTTAGAAGTTTATATGAAAATCAGGAATATTTAGGACATTTTAAGGACTTATTTTAACAAAATCAGCACAACTCGAGAGTTTTTGAAAAATCAGGACGGTCCCTCGATAATCTGAACCAAGGTTCTTAGATACACTAGGTTCTCCGACTTTCACAGTAAGTATGCGAGGAGTGAGCGGGGCTCTCAATGAGTTTGTTTACTTTTTGCTCAGCTTTTCTGTGGTTTGTTGGTAAACAAACTTCATGAGTTCCGCATAGTTGCATAGCCTACATAGCCAAAATGGCTGAATCGGGAATTCGTTGTTCGGGAACACCTCCTGAATATATACCCACCTTGATCAGAACAAACTCTGATTAATCAGAACACCTGGCACCTCTGATCGTTCGTAAAATTTTGTAAACAAACAGGACTTGCGAACTGTTACCCCATAAGAGGATTACGTTATCATGAGTCATCTTCAATTGTGCTTGTTGAGCTCCGAAAACCGGAGAAATCTGGCTGTAGTACACCAACGATGTGACCAGGCAGATGGATTTTGTAGCAAGCAGGGTATTGCCAGTCCGGTAGCTTTCTGCTTTCGTGTGTGGAAAACAGTATAGATGTGTCGATTATTCAAAGTAACCGATAGTAAAATTTGGAACGCATCGGAGGATTTGATCAATCAGGTGATCTTTGTAAGCTTTTATTAAAGATTAAGAATGAACTTATTTTTTTTTTCTTCCATCAGGTCCGTCAATTTTGTTCCGACAAATATTGAAAAAAACATATATCGAGCTCTGAACAGCTACAGCGAAATCAGTTCCCGAGCCAGCCGCCACCACAATAACAACAACACGCTCCAGTGGTTTAAGTTTGGATCCGGTGGTTTCACATTTGGCTCAACCTCAGCCAAATCAGTAGCTGCCGTTCCGTCAACCGTTCCAGGTCCAATCAATCTGAGTTTAAATTCAAATCCACTCGGAATTGTTTAAATTTGAGCTGCTGAAACCGGTAATGGAATTCGGCTAAACCCGGTAAATTCGCCTTTCTGGCTAAACCTGCGTTGACTCTCGAAAAACCAACGTTCAGATTTCAGATTCTTCCTTAAACCCAAACCGCCGGGAAAAACCGAAAGCCGGCAATTATCGGTGGTTTAAGTAAATTAGAAGCTTCCGGAAAGTGCTCCGTAATAAACAACAGAGGCAAAATGGATTGGCGGAATATTGTGAGCAGCGAGCTGGCCGGAGGCTGGAAGCTCTTGCGGAACTCTGATACGCACCTTTTTATTTGAATTGCAGATTGCTGAATTCCAGTTCATTTGGATATACGGTAAGTTAAGACAAGTAACTTTTTATTCTGGTCTTTTCAAAAACCTGTTTTTGAAACGCCACCAGTTTTTATTATTTTCTTTGTGTTGTTCAAAATAGTACTTTCGATTCCTTGGATGTATCCGAAAGTTGACAGGAGATAGAGCCCTCGAAATAATAAATGAAATGAAATGTAAGTGACTTAGGACAAAGCACAAAACTAAAATCATTTTCATTTTTTAGCTCATGACCAAGGAAATGAAACGTCCAGGTGCCATCTCGCGAGATATATTCCGAGTAGTATTCAAAAGAGAAAGCAACTGAAAATAATGCTTATTGAGCGGAAAACCATCCCAAATGAAAAAAAGCTATCACCAAAGGAGGTTGGCAATTATAAGTGGACCCTGTTAACTCTTGAAGAGTGCCTCCACAGTTCAGGCCAGGAGTGTTGGTGTGCTGTACGGATGATGACCAAATCATGGTTTAATTTCGCCACTCAGGATTCAATTTTAAAACGCTCTAGTACTTCAGTAAACCGAAACCGTAAGTATACCGACCTACCTTATAATTTTAATTTTTATGTTAGGAAAAAAAGATATCAGAGTCAAGAAATTCTGAGAAATTCAAAATTCTGAAAAATATAAAGCAACTATAACTTGCTTGATTTTTTTTTGTATAACTATAACAATTTGTAGAAAACCGTACCCTTGGTTTCGATGGGTAACGGTTACGGTATGCAAGTCTGTGAAAGTGATGGTTCAAAGTATTATTTTCCTAAAATGATCGTTGCATACAATCTTATTTAACGTGATGTCATAATATCAGCCAAATAAGCAGACAGAACGGTGCAAAATTAGTTTATTTGAGTAATTAATTCTTATTTTCATAATTAAATTTATTTTTTAAATTTTCATCTCAAAATTAAACTTTGTTATCTCGAAAGTAGGTTTTATGAACTTCAACCTTTTTAATTGACTCGAATGTCTGATTTTTATATTCCAATCTTCATAGTGTAAACGCCTTAATGTATACAATGAATTATGAACATGAAGGTTTTTTCTTCTTCTGTTAATCGTTCACAGCATACAATCAGGCGTTTACCATGTGGCGTCATACGCTAATGTACTATGAACATTACTTTGACAAAAAGTTGCAGAAACAAAGCCGATATTATTATCACCAAAATGTATCATGAATATCTACTTTTGTTTGCATAACTGAAGGCGATTTCATAATACATTGACATTTTACTTCCGTAGTTTCCTATAAGAAGACAATATTCATAAACCGAGCAGACTTTTGCGTCAAATTTAAATCAAATTTTGCTATCACACCTCGAGTTTCAAATTTGCTCTAATTTTTGTTTAATATAAAATGGTACACAGCTAAAAGGAGCGCAAAATTTTCGTACGCATGAATAGCAAAGTATTGTCAAATTTTGCTTGTTCTGAAGCCTAACGATGCTTCGTTTTACGAAAGTTTTGAGAGCATATTGAGGCCAAATTTTGCTGCCAATGGAATTTATTTGATGGCTTATATTGGCATGATTTTGCTCTCCAAGCTCTCGAAAAACGTGGTGTAGTTTAGGTTTCAGTTTTAGCAAAAAGAGGCATCATTTTGCTAACCATATATGGAAATCTGTGCTCTCATTTTTGCTGTGTACCACCTTATGTCAAGCAAAATGAGAGCACATTTGGCTCTCAGGGCGTGATAGCAAAATTTGCTATAATTTTGCCATAAAAGTCTGCTCGGGAAGTCTCATACCAGCATTTTTATTTTTCAATAAACGAAAAACTAAGGGTAGATCGCTGAAATGTCCAAAACAATTTTCTCCGATAAGCTGAAAGTGTTGCCTAGTGATGACTCATAGAAATCCAACCTCAAAAAACCATTTATTGATAGTTCCAATGCTCTTAAGCTGTAAAACCGGTACCGAAAAAAAACGTTCCAAAATGTGGTCAAAAATAATCAAATTTGTTCATTTCGAAACAACTGTATTCACTTAAATGCTTCCAGTTTCCAGTTTCCAGAGAAGTATTGGACCAAAAAGTATCAGAAATTGAAGAAGGAGGGTGAAGCCACCTAAAATATAGATTTTACGAAGTATAAGTTGGGGAAACTGATCCATACCATGACTGAAAAAAGTGTGCGCCGGCCAATGGGAGATACCAAGAATAAAGTAGAAATTCCTTTAACAAAAAACGGTAAATATTTTTTTTCAAATTTTTTCATGAAAGCTTATAACATTGCCTTCTTTTTCTTCATAGAAAGTATTTGGTTCAAACGAATGGTTTTTGAGATACAGGCATTCGTAACTGTCCCATTTCTAAAAGAACTAAGCTTTATCAAACCTGATTTCACCGCAGCTAAGAGCCACCCTAATGCACATGTACAAAGCTCTTTGGTCACGTTTATGGTTAGGCTTTGGTGGTTTGTACTTGGCGATCAACTGCACACTGCTTTCACTGCCTCGAAAAAAAAAACGGTTCAGATAACCCTTTCATCATCAGATTAGTTTTTATCGTTCCGTTCACTTCTTAATTTCATTATGAATTCTACTCTTCTCGTTTTGATTCGACATACAATAACGTATCTCTTGAAAATTTCATGCATCAGTTTCTTCGGAGCAGAGCCTCCACTGACTAACACAAAATAGACATATTCAGCATCAGTTCCACTCTGTTCTCACACGATGATCGAACCGAAGAAATTCATTACTCACATAACCTTTCCCACGAATAAAGCAATGATTAGAAAGGTTTTGTATAGTTTGATGAATAAATCTGAGTTCACCAAAAATATCTTCACCAATCCTCTTATCTACCAATAGAAAACCCAACAATGTTGATATGGCTGTTGAAAACGAAATTAACGTGACCAGAAACAATGCATAACACTGAATCATGCATTTTCTGATGAATTGTTTGCCTTAAGAGATACCATGAATCGGCTGTTTTTTTTCAACAGCTTATTGATAAATCAATTGCTTACTTGAGATAAGCGGCTTATTTCTATCCCAGTCGAATCAGCCAAACGTTCAGTAGATAACGGGGATCCAATTGGGCCCTTTTCAGAGCATTCTTTTTGGGGTTTGGTTTAGTCTCGAACAGCGAGTTACAACAAACGGTTTGTGGTAACCCAGTAATCCTCGAAAATGGTCAAAGAAATTTTGATCATAATTTGTTTTTCGGTTGCCCTAAGTGTACAGGTGAATCTCATTTTTTTTTTTACTTTTGTATGGATCTGAAACGTTGTTGATTTGAATTATGTTCCAGCAATCTGATCCAAATGCAGACCACTACTGGGCAGGTGTTGTGGAGTTTAGCATAGAAGATCGATCGGTGAAAACTCCTGCCGAATATACTGCTGAAGCCTTGGATCGTTACAAACGAATCATCAACTCGGTCGATGCGAATCCGGTGGATATAATAGTGTTTCCCGAATACGGTCTCAACACCATTGAGACGGCTTCTTTCGTGCCCAGCCCTAGTGACAATCTAGCCCCTTGCAACCATCTTATGTACGACCCGATCGTTCGGGATCTATCCTGTATAGCTCGACAACGTCAGAAATATCTGGTAGTGAACTTAATTGAAACATCTCACTGCCCCGAGAGTTATGATTGGCGTGACTGTGCAGAGGATGGTCTTTATCGGTTCAATACAAACGTAGTGTTCGATCGAGATGGGTTCGTCATAGCTCGTTATCGGAAATCTAATCTTTATGGGGAGCGAGGTGTCAATGTGACGCATTCCCATGAAACGGTTACTTTCGACACCGATTTTGGTGTTCGTATGGGGTTGATAACTAGTTTTGATATTCTTTTTGGACAACCGGCTGCAAGTTTGGGCCAGCTAACTGACGTCACCGATATTGTGTTTCCGGCGGAATGGTTTTCTGGGCTTCCATTTTTGACAGCTGCTCAGCTTCAACAAGGATGGGCTTATCGACATAACGTCAATTTGCTGGCAGCCGGTATTAGTTCTCCGGAAGCAGGAAGCACTGGAACTGGCGTTTATGCTGGCAGGCGAGGAAGGATCGTTTCGGTGATGAATTATCAGGC
Source organism: Uranotaenia lowii (assembly GCF_029784155.1). Classification (NCBI taxonomy): domain Eukaryota; kingdom Metazoa; phylum Arthropoda; class Insecta; order Diptera; family Culicidae; genus Uranotaenia; species Uranotaenia lowii. The sequence goes on from NC_073693.1 coordinate 259,531,803, forward strand.
TGAAGAGTGAGTATACAATTTTGGAAAACATTCATTTGGCACGGTCAAGGTATGATGAGGTTAAATTCATCGTTCATTGATTTAGATTTAAAGATAGCATTTGGATTTGGTTTTTTCAAGTAGACGAACAATGCGTAGAGATAAGTTCATTAGATAACTTGATAGCATAAATCAGGCTTTATGACTATTTTTGCTCTAATCTTGATACCAATTTTTAAATTTGCGAAAAACAAACATAAATACCTTTTAATTTTAAAAAAAATATGGTTGTCAGTTTATAATCGGATACTAGAATTTTTGTAAATACTCGAAGAGAATTAATTCAATCAATTCGACAAAGGTTAAAAGTCTCCAGACAGAACAGACCTGTTGTGCCCAATGTGCTGAGGGACTTGATACGAAAGATTGCACGGCTCAATATGAAAAGTTTAAACAGTGAGTGTCTCGGCATGGGTTCCATAAGGATCGATACTTGACCGGGTATTGTGGAACATTGTCTACAACGACCTGCTAAGACTGCGTCTCCCCACGGGAGTAAGACTTGTGGGATTCGTCGACGACGTGGTTCTCCTGGCATCGGGCCCATCAGTAGCGATTGAGAAGGTGGAAAGTTGGATGCGCTCCAAGTGCTTGCGTCTGACTCACCACAAGACCGAGATAGTGCTGATCACCAACCTGATATTAGCACAATCAGGGACGATTGCAGTTGGCCGTGCGCAATCGAATCCAAGCGTGCGATCAAGTACCTGGGGGTGATGATCGACGACCGGCTGACCTTTTTCGGCCCACGTCGACTACGCCTGTAAAAGAGTGGCAATGGCGACAGCAGCCCTCTCACGAGCCATGTCGAATAACTCGGCAATCCGGTGCAGCAGAAGGAGGGTCCTGGTGAGTGTGTCCTCGTCCATTTTGCGTTACGGAGCGGCAGTCTGGAAGGCAGCCTTGAGCAGGCAGTGTGCAGCGGCTGATGAACCGAGTAAGATCAGCGCATACAGGACGGTGTCCGCGGTACCTGCTGATGTTGTGACGGGAGTCATGCCCACCTCGGTCTTGATAGAGGAAGATATCTTCTGCTACGAGCACAGGCACATGCCCGGTGTGCGGAAACATGTCAGAGAGGCTTCAATGTTCATCTGGCAGCACCAGTGGGACAGCTCGGAACGTGACTGGTGAACACATCGCTTGATCCCTAACGTCGGATCCCGGATGGACCGGAGACATGGAGAGGTGGATTTCTGCATGACACAGTTTTTGACTGGTCAAGGATGCTTCTGCAGTACCACCATCGGTTCGTACACGTGGCCTCACCATTCTACCCAACCTGCGGAGACACAGTAGAGTCATCAGAGCATGTAGTGGTTCGAAGTGGTACGCGCTAACATGCTCTCCGCCTGCGGACCGGACATGGCAACATCGTGCGGAGGATGTGTGAGAATGCCAATACTTGGCGCGTAGTCAGCGATGGGTTCACACGGATCATGACTGCCCTGCAGAGGAGTTGGAACCAGCACCAGGCCGCAACCGGTGTAGGGTGACTCCTTCGTCGGGGAGCATCTAAGTAATGCGCGTCCGAACCTTAGCAGTAAAGCATAAAAAAGATCGTTTCCTAATGCATGGAAAGTTGCGGCTATTTCTCCGGTACACAAATCCGGAAATGCTCACAGCGTGGAAAACTACTGGCCAATATCGATATTAAATTCAATGTCAAACATTTTCGAAATTATTATGCACGAGCGAATGTATGCCGCTGTTAAATTTTTGATCTCGGAATATCATGGTTTCGTTAAGAAAAGGTCAACAGTTATAAATTTAATGTGCTACGTAAGTTCACTGAATAAAAGCATGGAGAAAGGTTGCCTGGTGGATTCATTCTATATTGACTTTGCCAAAGCTTTCGACCGTGTGCCGCACAAAATACTGGTCGCAAAGTTGAATTGACTAGGATTCCCGGCTTGGGCACTCGAGTGGATTGCGTCATATCAAACCGACCTTCAGGCTTTCACCAGAATACGAAACACGCGCTCACGAATGTTCGCCCTACCGTCTGGAGTTCCTCAGGGGAGCCGCCTCGGATCTCTGCTGTTTATAATCTTCGTGAATGACCTGTGCTCAATACTTCAGTCCGATACACTCCTATACGCCGATGATCTGAAGATTTTCCGGAAGGTTCGTAACACTGTTGACGCTTCAAGCTGACATCGCTAGACTAGATGAGTGGTGCCGCTTAAACGATTGCAAACGAAAAGAAGTGCAAGGTAATAAACTTTTTTCGTGCAAGAAGAAAGATCTATTTTGACTATCAACTAACCGGAGTAAAGCTGGAGAGCGTGAAGTCTATTTTCGACCTCGGAGTGAAGATCGACAACAGGCTCACAGTTGCTGAACATGTCGCGCTTACTTCTGAAAAAGGATCCTCTGCTCTTGGATTCCTGCGTCGCAACACCAAGGATTTTGATGACGTTTACGCATTGAAAGCCATATACTGTGCATCTTCTTCTTCTTCTTCTTTCTTTGTAGGAACTGCAACAGCTCCTAAAAGGTTGGGCCAGTGACTGTGACTATATGCCCATGCTGTGCATCAGTACGTAGCATCATGGAGTACGCCGCGGTTCGAGACCATTGCAAAAGACCAATGACCTCTCCTCTAACGACTCGAGATCTTGGCTCCGCTTGGTTTAGCTCGAGGCCATTTCCTCTTTGCCCGTCCGTGGGCCGAATCGAGAGCAGCTTATCCTGGAAACGCGCCTGTAACAGCACACGTACGGGTCTTTAACGTTTGCGACTAGGATGAATCCCGACGGTGATGTCATCCTACCCGACTCGAGTGGCTCATCCGACGGCGACGTTAGACCACTCTACCCGAGAGTACTCCGCGACGTAAATACTCTTCCCCTACGAGTTTGTCTTCGGAGAAGGTCTTTTCTTATCCTCACAGCCTTCGTCGCAGAGGGCGCGTTCGACTAGGATGCTCCGTAACGGTAACGGTGGAGGTATACTATACAGACACACGCAACGTACCAGACAACGACATCGTCTGCCAGGTCAAGGTCGTTTAGCTGCTCTATTGTCGAAAGATTCCACGGCAATCCTCGGTTTGGTCTACAGGCAATCGATTCCATTACGATGAATTACGAATTACCGGGATTGGATACCATCGTGCAAAACTTTTCACGAAAATGTCTCGTACTGAGTGAGAGATGGACTTGTTTCTCTGGAACCCCTCGTCGTCTTAGAGCCGCTAAGATGTTTTCGTGGTTAAGTCTGTCGAATGCTTTTTCGAACCCAACGAACACCAGCAGAAGAGAGTCCTGAAATTCGTCGATTTGTTCCAGTATTATTAGTAGCGTTGTGATGTGATCCACACATGATCGTCCGGATCGGAAACCAGCTTTTTGCCGTCGGAGTGAAGCGTCGATTTTCTCCTGGATCCTGTTCAGGATCACTTTGCAGAGTACTTTGAGGGTTGTATAGATTAACGTTATGCCACGCCAGCTACCGCGCTCGTTCAGGTCTCCTTTCTTTAGGACCTATACGAGGATACCCGGCATCCAGTCGGCATTATCCTAGATGTCAGCAAGAAAACGATGCAACATTTGTGCTGACAAGGCAGGAACGGCTTTCAGCATTTCAGCAGGGATGCAACCGATCCCAGGTGCTTTATGGGATTTGATTGTCGATTCTATTTCAGCCAGCGAGGGTACTTCCGAGTTCACGCAATTGATGCGACTTACTGTGGGCGCTTCGAGCTGTGGGTTCTGTTGGCCATCGCTATTCGTGACTCAGAAGAGTTGTTCGAAGTGCTCAATCCACCTTTTGAACTGATATGTAATCGGATATCTCTATTTGCGGCGACTCTTTCTCCCTCTTCGGCTAGGGAGTTTGTCGGAGCGCTTGGGCAAGAATCCGTGTTGATCGTCGGAAAAAATATTCTTACAGGACAAGAAAATCGGATCCAAGACCACCAATTCGAATAGTTTGGCTACTGCGCATAATGCCGAGATTCCCCGGTAGTTGTTGACATCTCTCCTGTTACCTTTTTTATACACCGGAAACCACCTTCCAAAGTGATGGAAAGATGGCTCTGTCAAGCGAAGCTTGGAAAATAAGTCTAACAGGAGTCAGCAAGACAGGCATGAAACGTTTAATGAAAGTAGCAGGTATTCCGTCCCGACCCGTAGAGAAAGAATTTTTGGGCTTAGCTGCTGCTTTTGAGATGACTGCATCCTCAACCACTATGTTCTTTATAGAGAGGCCCAGTGGCGCAATATTCCTGACTGCACTATCCAGATGTTCGGGGGATGTCGATGCTGTATTATAGATAGACGAGAATTTTTCGGCAAAGAGATCACAGATTCCACGATCAGAGTTTGCCGTATTGTCATCCAGAAACATGTGGTGCAGACCAGGTTAGTTCCGCTGACTTTTAACATGTTTCCAGAACGATTTTGGTCTGGACTTGAAATCACGCTCAACTCGAGCTATATAGTTTTGGTGACAACGTTTGCTGACTTTTTTGTAAACAGAATTTAGTCTACGATAAATGTCCTTAGTATAGGAGGGATCTTGATTTGATAAAATTTCTAAGGGCACAACTCTTTGCCGTCTTTAGTCGTCGTAGTTCAGTCGTTAACCAAGGAGTCCGTATATTCTTTTCAGTAGTGTGTTTTGGTACGTGACGATCGATAACGTAACTCAAGATGTGCAAGAAGGTTTCGGCCGCAGCGTTGGGATTAGATAAGTCGAGCTCAGATTCCCAATTGATGGAAACCAGAGTACGAGAAATCTCGTCAAAGTCGGCGTTCTTGAAGTCAAGATAGAAGGGTGCTAATTTTGCGACAGGAGCAAGTCTAGTGACATCGAGCGAAACTAATAAAGCAGGATGATGGTGTACCGATTAACGTACGGAGCGGGAGCCAAAACAACGGACGGTACACGAGTCCCATCGCTGGCAAAGCAGAGATACAACATACGACCGTTTTCGTTTGTCATGCTGTTAATCTACCGCAAAGTCGCTGTACTCAGGGAGTCTAGTATGACGTTCGATAGGGTTAAAAAAGTTGAGCGTACTGGATCCGGAGTTGGAGCACCACTTCAAACCGAGCAAATTGAAGTCACTAATCACTAGAATGTCATCTTCGGGTGCACAGAGAGAGCTAACTTTAGATAAGTAGCGCGAAAAAGACTCAGCTAGGGTAACATCCCTCGTGCGGTCAGGAGGCAGATACAGTATGCAGGTATAAAGTTTACGGTCACCAAGATCAATGCGGATCAATACAAGTTCCAGATCACTCCGGGAACTGTCTTCGATGAGCAACGCTGGGAAATCTGACTTAACGGCAATCAGCACTCCGTCACCGATGGTCTTTTTGCTATTACGTGGACTGCGATCGCAACGAAACACTAAATAGTCAGGTCCAAATATCTGGCTCGAAAGAGTACGGTCGTTCAGCCGTGTTTCCGTGAAGCCGACAATGTCGTAACAGCAACATGAGCTTGCGAGCAGGTAGTCCGCTAGACACGAGTTCTTACCTCCGACGTTCTGATAGTACAAGGTTATTGAGTCAAAAGTTTCCGAAGCAGAGCTAGATCCCTGAACACTGGAAAAGAGAGTACCATCAGGTGGAGAAAACCGGTCGGGAGTGCCATACTTGCCTGAGTCCACAGGCTGGAAAATCCCTGCGCCACAGACGAGCTCAGGGCCGGGATGACTGAAGACGCTGGCAGGAAACAGTGCGACTGAGTCGAAGGGCAAAGGGGTCTCCGTTAGACCTGATAGGTTGCGTCCTGGTGCTGAAGGCCTTGTACAAGATGCTACATTTTCGAAGTTTGGAAAAGAGCGTGCCGAAGAACTAGTGGGCGTAGCACGGTGTAGGCTCGCAGTGCACTGGAAAGGGAGAGTCCATCACGAGGAGGAGAGCCGACTGATGACGCAGGCGGGAATCAGCGCGACTGAGTCGATGTGCTCAGGGGTTTCCGAAGTGCCTTGTTCGTTGCGTCCCGGTGAAGAAGCCCATGAAAAAGCTGTAACACGATCGTACTCGAAGGCAGGCAGCAGGTGATTCAGGTCAGAGCATGCCATGTCTGAGCAGCTGGAAACTAACATTTCGTCACGCAATGGGAAGATTCTAAAACAACGTATGTACTTGCCTGAGAATGCAGGCTGGAGAACCGCATCACAACAATCGAACTCAGGGCCGGGACGACTAATGACGCTGGCCGGAATCAGCGCGACTGAGTCGAAATGCTCCGAGGTCTCCAAAATGCCCAATTCGTTGCGTCCCGGTAAAGAACCATTGTAGGTGCGAAGAAGAGCAGATGTAGGGTTGTCGTCGTCGTGTCGAAGCGGGGTAGGGTGAACTGAGAATCCATCGCTAATAGAAGCTGGGGTTAGAACCCCGGAGTACCGGTTCCCTCAGTAGGAGTAAATCGACTGGGTGCAGCTGTCGGTGTAGCTTGGCTTGTGAGAGCCTTTTGGGAATGGCGGACTTGGAAAGATTGTCTGAACAGGTTTTTCGAGCCAGAATCCTCGAACTCTCGCAATAGCACTCCAGCAGGCCATGTGCTAGCGTCTAATGCCGCGGGTTTAAGGCTTAAGTCAACGCCGACTTTAAAAGAAAGTGACTTGGGTTGCGATAAGTCGGAGTCTTTTTTTACCAAAAGCTGTGCCTCAGTAGCATCACAGGATAGGCAGTCCTTGACAAGGTCTTCGATATCAGCTACCGTCACGGTATTTTGAAGTCTGGCTAAGAAGATCCAAAACTTTTTTTCCGGAGGTGTAACAAACGCGATGCTCTTAGACGTCGTTGCCCTTGTGCCAACTGCTGGAGTCATAATTGTCTCATGAGGGGTTTTAAGAGGGTGATTCATGCGACGTCGTTTAATCGATTGGCTATCAAGCTTCGGCCATGGGCTAACTTTGGTCGAAGAAATGTTCGGACAAGTTCCAGAAATCTTCTCCCGGCTAGCGTTGAACTTCGCGAATTCAGTTTGGACGTTGGCAAGCACAGCGGAATGTTTTTCACGTTTTTCATGATCCATTTAAACACAAATTGCAGACTTGTTTATAAAGCAACTTTCTAAAACGTTGATCATATATTTTTATTAACATTCACAGAAAACTGTACATCGCTCAAGTGCCAAAAATCGATCGTCCCTCGGCAACCATCAGTCGGCACCCCGTCATAAAATACACACCAGCACAAATGTCCAAACTGGCTCTCCTCAGGGATCAGATCGATTCCTACGAGTATGCCGATCTTCCCCGGGTATCAAACGCTAACTTCAATCAGACACTTTGTCAGAAGGATACTTGCTGCAACTTTACCGCAGATTATACCTTCACAAATCCTCAGCAGGGTCAGGTAATTTTTCTGGTCTAAAAACTATTTGGTGTAGTTTTTTTTCAAATAAATTGATTTTTAAATATTTCAGAAATTCTATCGCTACCGCTTAGCTGTGGCTTCCGGAATGCGTCGATTTGGGGAATCCGCTGGGGAAAGTGTCGTAAAGATTTGTACCATTTTGGCTTGCACTGGTGATGCCATTAGCAGCTGTGGAACTCACTTTGAGGATGCTACGAATTTGGTCAATACAGTACGCTTCAACTCGATTGAAATAGAAGGAACGTTCCAGGGAGAAACGTTCGATTTTATGTTGCTACCAAGTACGCTTGATTCCAGCATTTTGCCACTAGAGGTGGATGAATTTGATTTCAACATCGAGGATGTGGCGATTGATGGGTAAATTTTAATACTGATGAATGTTTATGACGGTTGAAACGATTGTATTAATTTTTTTTCCAGATCAAATCATCAGAGGACAAGTTTGAAAATGACTAAACCCCGATCGGATTTGTATACTTTTGGAATATGGGGTAGAGAGTACTCTTTTTTTGTCAGTAAGGGAATTCCAATCGTTGATAGTTACATCTTGATCACGGTTTCAGTTTTGTTAAAAATTCTGTTTTAATGTCCTTACTGTTTTGTATGATATCTGTTTTGTTGTGATAATTAATAAAATTCGTCATTGAAATATAACATAACGGTTCGTTGGACAAAAAAAAATGCTTGAACAGACCAAAATCTTCAATCGATCAGTTATTTCTTTTGATATTCCAAGGATTGGCAAAACAAAAAAAAATTCTTCAACATCAGCATTTCACGCTAGGATGACATTCTGCAACGGATTTTCTTCTCCCGTCTGGAAAGATTGTTAGCTAACCGGTGATAACGGAGGCAAAATGTGGTGGCACCATAATTGAAACAAGATAAATGCGTAGCCGTCCCCGGCAACTAAGCCAATTCGAAATAGGTAGACAACACGCATACATCTTCTTACCGTTGATGGTCCGAAGTTGGGACTTAAAATGGTTACGATTTAGGACCCGAACATTTCGCAGATAGCTTTTATGTTCTAAGAAAACTTGAATAAATAATACCTTTGAAGAAACACACCTATGAACAGTCTAACTGTTGCAAAAATCAGAAAAAAACATTGTTTTTCAGCAGTATCTTCCTGCAACCAACATCTTAAAACCGGTGAAAGAGCAGTTTTCCTAAATACTACTTCCAATAACATAATAATTAAACGAGCTAAGGATTTAGTTATATTTTAAGAGTGAAGGTTGCTTTTCAGTGCTTTAGAAGCAAGAAATGTTACAAAATATAATCATCTTTAAGGGTGACCCAAAATTGCATAATGTCTGGTTATTTGGCGGCTCATCTTTCAAATGGTAGATTTTTTATGGAGAAAAAACTTTTGTATGGGGCTAATTAAAAAAAATCATGTTCATATAGTATTCACATTAAGCGTGTTTTCGATGTTCGGTAAAATGGGTAAAACCCTTTCGAGTAAAAGAGAGATTTTCTCTCTTAATCGATTCTTAAGGAAACGACACAAGGCAGGGACCTAACTATGTAATTTTTAGGAATAATAATTCACGCACGAGTAAAATTCAACAGTGAACGAAAATTTGCTTTTCACAGTGACACGAGGAGGTAATTTGCTTTATGG